>NW_027487947.1:0-11828 GCF_050908995.1 Andrena cerasifolii | reverse complement strand
TATTGAAAAACCAATATTGAAAAACCGATATTGAAAAACCGATATTGAAAAACCGATATTGAAAAACCGATATTGAAAAACCAATATTGAAAACCGATATTGAAAAACTGATATCGAAAAACTGATATTGCAAAACCGATATTGAGAAACCGATATTGAAAAACCGATATTGAAACAGCGATATTGAAAAACGATATTGAAACCGATATTAGAACCGATATTGAAACCGATATTAGAACCGATATTGAAAAAACCGATATTGAAAAACCGATATTGAAAAACCAATATTGAAAAACCGATATTGAAAAACCGATAAGGAAAAGCCGATATTGAGAAACCGATATTGAAAAACCGATAATGAAAAACCGATATTGAAAAACCGATATCGAAAAACTGATATTGCAAAACCGATATTGAAAAACTGATATTGAAACCGATATTAGAACCGATATTGAAAAACCGATATTGAAAAACCGATATTGAAAAACCGATATTGAAAAACTGATATTGAAAAACTGATATTGCAAAACCGATATTGAAAAACTGATATTTGATATCCGATACTGAAAAACCGATATTGAAACCGCTATTAGAACCGATATTGAAAATTCGATATTGAAAAACCGATATTGAAACAGCGATATTGAAAAACCGATATCGAAAAACTGATATTGCAAAACCGATATTGAAAACCCGATTTTGAAACCGATATTAGAACCGATATTGAAAAACCGATATTGAAAAACCAATATTGAAAAACCGATATTGAAAAACCGATATTGAAAAACCGATATTGAAAAACCGATATTGAAAAACCAATATTGAAAAACCGATATTGAAAAACTGATATCGAAAAACTGATATTGCAAAACCGATATTGAAAAACCGATATTGAAAAACTGATATTTGATAACTGATACTGAAAAACCGATATTGAACAACTGATTTTGAAACCGATATTAGAACCGATATTGAAACAGCGATATTGAAAAACCGATATTGAAACCGATATTAGAACCGATATTGAAAAGCCGATATTGAAAAACCGATATTGAAACAGCGATATTGAAAAACCGATATTGAAACCGATATTAGAACCGATATTGAAAAACCGATAATGAAAAACCGATATTGAAAAACCGATATCGAAAAACTGATATTGCAAAACCGATATTGAAAAACTGATATTGAAACCGATATTAGAACCGATATTGAAAAACCGATATTGAAAAACCGATATAGAAAAACTGATATCGAGAAACTGATATTGCAGAACCGATATCGAAAAACCGATATTGAAACCGATAGTAGAACCGATATGGAAAAGCCGATATTGAAAAACCGATATGGAAAAACCGATATTGAAAAACCGATTTTGAAAAACCGATATTGCAAAACTGATATCGAAAAACTGATAATGCAAAACCGATATTGAAACCGATATAGAACCGATATTGAGAAACCGATATTGAAAAACCGATATTGAAAAACCGATAATGAAAAACCGATATTGAAAAACCGATAATGAAAAACCGATATTGAAACCGATATTAGAACCGATATTGAAAAACCGATAATGAAAAACCGATATTGAAAAACCGATATTGAAAAACCAATATTGAAAAACCGATATTGAAAAACCGATATTGAAAAACCAATATTGAAAAACCGATATTGAAAAACCGATATTGAAACAGCGATATTGAAAAACCGATATTGAAACCGAAATTAGAACCGATATTGAAAAACCGATAATGAAAAACCGATATTGAAAAACCGAAATTGAAAAACCGATATTGAAACCGATATTAGAACCGATATTGAAAAACCGATAATGAAAAACCGATATTGAAAAACCGATATTGAAAAACCAATATTGAAAAACCGATATTGAAAAACTGATATCGAAAAACCGATATTGAAAAACCGATATCGAAAAACCGATATTGACAAACCGATATTGAAAAACCGATATTGAAACAGCGATATTGAAAAACAGATATTGAAACCGATATTAGAACCGATATTGAAAAACCGATAATGAAAAACCGATATTGAAAAACCGATATCGAAAAACTGATATTGCAAAACCGATATTGAAAAACTGATATTGAAACCGATATTAGAACCGATATTGAAAAACCGATATTGAAAAACCGATATTGAAAAACCGATATTGAAAAACCAATATTGAAAAACCGATATTGAAAAACCGATATTGAAAAACCAATATTGAAAAACCGATATTGAAAAACCGATATGGAAAAGCCGATATTGAAAAACCGATATTGAAAAACCAATATTGAAAAACCGATATTGATAAACTGATATTGAAAAACCAATATTGAAAAACCGATATTGAAAAACTGATATCGAAAAACTGATATTGCAAAACCGATATTGAAAAACCGATATTGAAACAGCGATATTGAAAAACCGATATTGAAACCGATATTAGAACCGATATTGAAAAACCGATAATGAAAAACCGATATTGAAAAACCGATAATGAAAAACCGATATTGAAACCGATATTAGAACCGATATTGAAAAACCGATAATGAAAAACCGATATTGAAAAACCGATATTGAAAAACCAATAATGAAAAACCGATTATGAAAAACCGATATCGAAAAACCGATATTGAAAAACTGATATCGAAAAACTGATATTGCAAAACCGATATTGAAAAACTGATATTTGATAACCGATACTGAAAAACCGATATTGAAACCGCTATTAGAACCGATATTGAAAATTCGATATTGAAAAACCGATATTGAAACAGCGATATTGAAAAACCGATATCGAAAAACTGATATCGAAAAACTGATATTGCAGAACCGATATCGAAAAACCGATATTGAAACCGATATTAGAACCGATATGGAAAAGCCGATATTGAAAAACCGATATTGAAAAACCGATATTGAAAAACCGATATTGAAAAACCAATATTGAAAAACCGATATTGAAAATTCGATATTGAAAAACCGATATTGAAACAGCGATATTGAAAAACCGATATCGAAAAACTGATATCGAAAAACTGATATTGCAGAACCGATATCGAAAAACCGATATTGAAACCGATATCGAAAAACCGATATTGAAACCGATATTAGAACCGATATGGAAAAACCGATATTGAAAAACCGATATTGAAAAACCGATATTGCAAAACTGATATCGAAAAACTGATAATGCAAAACCGATATTGAAACCGATATAGAACCGATATTGAGAAACCGATATTGAAAAACCGATATTGAAAAACCGATAATGAAAAACCGATATTGAAAAACCGATAATGAAAAACCGATATTGAAACCGATATTAGAACCGATATTGAAAAACCGATAATGAAAAACCGATATTGAAAAACCGATATTGAAAAACCAATATTGAAAAACCGATATTGAAAAACCGATATTGAAACAGCGATATTGAAAAACCGATATTGAAACCGAAATTAGAACCGATATTGAAAAACCGATAATGAAAGACCGATATTGAAAAACCGAAATTGAAAAACCGATATTGAAACCGATATTAGAACCGATATTGAAAAACCGATAATGAAAAACCGATATTGAAAAACCGATATTGAAAAACCAATATTGAAAAACCGATATTGAAAAACCGATATTGAAAAACCAATATTGAAAAACCGATATTGAAAAACTGATATCGAAAAACCGATATTGAAAAACCGATATCGAAAAACCGATATTGACAAACCGATATTGAAAAACCGATATTGAAACAGCGATATTGAAAAACAGATATTGAAACCGATATTAGAACCGATATTGAAAAACCGATAATGAAAAACCGATATTAAAAAACTGATATCGAAAAACTGATATTGCAAAACCGATATTGAACACCCGATTTTGAAACCGATATTAGAACCGATATTGAAAAACCGATATTGAATAACCAATATTGAAAAACCGATATTGAAAAACCGATATTGAAAAACCGATATTGAAAAACCAATATTGAAAAACCGATATTGAAGAACTGATATCGAAAAACTGATATTGCAAAACCGATATTGAAAAACCGATATTGAAACAGCGATATTGAAAAACCGATATTGAAACCGATATTAGAACCGATATTGAAACCGATATTAGAACCGATATTGAAAAACCGATAATGAAAAACCGATATTGAAAAACCGATATTGAAAAACCGATATTGAAAAACTGATATCGAAAAACTGATATTGCAAAACCGATAATGAAAAACCGATATTGAAAAACCGATATAGAAACAGCGATATTGAAAAACGATATTGAAACCGATATTAGAACCGATATTGAAACCGATATTAGAAACGATATTGAAACCGATATTGAAAAACCGATAATGAAAAACCGATAATGAAAAACCGATATTGAAAAACCGATATCGAAAAACTGATATTGCAAAACCGATATTGAAAAACTGATATTGAAACCGATATTAGAACCGATATTGAAAAACCGATATTGAAAAACCGATATTGAAAAACTGATATTGAAAAACTGATATTGCAAAACCGATATTGAAAAACTGATATTAGATAACCGATACTGAAAAACCGATATTGAAAAGCCGATATTGAAAAACCGATACTGAAAAACCGATATTTAAAAACCGATATTGAAAAACCGATATTGAAAAACCGATATTTAAAAACCGATATTGAAACAGCGATATTGAAAAACCGATATTGAAAAACCGATATTGAAACCGATATTAGAACCGATATTGAAAAGCCGATATTGAAAAACCGATATTGAAAAACCGATATTGAAACAGCGATATTGAAATACCGATATTGAAACCGATATTAGAACCGATATTGAAAAACCGATAATGAAAAACCGATATTGAAAAACCGATATTGAAAAACTGATATCGAAAAACTGATATTGCAAAACCGATATCGAAAAACCGATATTGAAACCGATATTAGAACCGATATTGAAAAACCGATATTGAAAAACCGATATTGAAAAACCGATATTGAAACAGCGATATTGAAAAACGATATTGAAACCGATATTAGAACCGATATTGAAACCGATATTAGAACCGATATTGAAAAACCGATAATGAAAAACCGATAATGAAAAACCGATATTGAAAAATCGATATCGAAAAACTGATATTGCAAAACCGATATTGAAACCGATATTAGAACCGATATTGAAAAACCGATATTGAAAAACCGATAATGAAAAACCGATATTGAAAAACCGATTTTGAAACCGATATTAGAACCGATATTGAAAAACCGATATTGAAAAACCGATATTGAAAAACCGATATTGAAAAACCAATATTGAAAACCGATATTGAAAAACTGATATCGAAAAACTGATATTGCAAAACCGATATTGAGAAACCGATATTGAAAAACCGATATTGAAACAGCGATATTGAAAAACGATATTGAAACCGATATTAGAACCGATATTGAAACCGATATTAGAACCGATATTGAAAAACCGATATTGAAAAACCGATATTGAAAAACCAATATTGAAAAACCGATATTGAAAAACCGATAAGGAAAAGCCGATATTGAGAAACCGATATTGAAAAACCGATAATGAAAAACCGATATTGAAAAACCGATATCGAAAAACTGATATTGCAAAACCGATATTGAAAAACTGATATTGAAACCGATATTAGAACCGATATTGAAAAACCGATATTGAAAAACCGATATTGAAAAACCGATATTGAAAAACTGATATTGAAAAACTGATATTGCAAAACCGATATTGAAAAACTGATATTTGATATCCGATACTGAAAAACCGATATTGAAACCGCTATTAGAACCGATATTGAAAATTCGATATTGAAAAACCGATATTGAAACAGCGATATTGAAAAACCGATATCGAAAAACAGATATTGCAAAACCGATATTGAAAACCCGATTTTGAAACCGATATTAGAACCGATATTGAAAAACCGATATTGAAAAACCAATATTGAAAAACCGATATTGAAAAACCGATATTGAAAAACCGATATTGAAAAACCAATATTGAAAAACCGATATTGAAAAACTGATATCGAAAAACTGATATTGCAAAACCGATATTGAAAAACCGATATTGAAAAACTGATATTTGATAACTGATACTGAAAAACCGATATTGAACAACTGATTTTGAAACCGATATTAGAACCGATATTGAAACAGCGATATTGAAAAACCGATATTGAAAAACCGATATTGAAACCGATATTAGAACCGATATTGAAAAGCCGATATTGAAAAACCGATATTGAAAAACCGATATTGAAACAGCGATATTGAAAAACCGATATTGAAACCGATATTAGAACCGATATTGAAAAACCGATAATGAAAAACCGATATTGAAAAACCGATATCGAAAAACTGATATTGCAAAACCGATATTGAAAAACTGATATTGAAACCGATATTAGAACCGATATTGAAAAACCGATATTGAAAAACCGATATTGAAAAACTGATATCGAAAAACTGATATTGCAAAACCGATATTGAAAAACTGATAATGAAGAACCGATATTGAAAAACCGATATCGAAAAACTGATATTGCAAAACCGATATTGAAAAACTGATATTGAAACCGATATTAGAACCGATATTGAAAAACCGATATTGAAAAACCGATATTTGAAAACCGATATTGAAAAACCGATATTGAAAAACTGATATCGAAAAACTGATATTGCAAAACCGATATTGAAACCGATATTGAAAAACCGATAATGAAAAACCGATATTGAGAAACCGATATTGAAAGACCAATATTGAAAAACCGATATTGAAAAACCAATATTGAAATACCGATATTGAAAAACTGATATCGAAAAACTGATATTGCAAAACCGATATTGAAAAACCGATATTGAAAAACCGATATTGAAAAACCGATATTGAAAAACTGATATCGTTAAACTGATATTGCAAAACCGATATTGAAACCGATATTAGAACCGATATTGAAAAACCGATGTTGAAAAACCGATATTGAAACCGATATTAGAACCGATATTGAAAAACCGATAATGAAAAACCGATATTGAGAAACCGATATTGAAAGACCAATATTGAAAAACCGATATTGAATACCGATATTGAAAAACCAATATTGAAATACCGATATTGAAAAACTGATATCGAAAAACTGATATTGCAAAACCGATATTGAAAAACCGATATTGAAAAACCGATATTGAAACCGATATTAGAACCGATATTGAAAAGCCGATATTGAAAAACCGATATTGAAAAACCGATATTGAAAAACCGATGATGAAAAACCGATATTGAAAAACCGATATTGAAAAACCGATATTCCAAAACTGATATCGAAAAACTGATAATGCAAAACCGATATTGAAACCGATATAGAACCGATATTGAGAAACCGATATTGAAAAACCGATATTGAAAAACCAATATTGAAAAACCGATATAGAAAAACTGATATCGAGAAACTGATATTGCAGAACCGATATCGAAAAACCGATATTGAAACCGATAGTAGAACCGATATGGAAAAGCCGATATTGAAAAACCGATATGGAAAAGCCGATATTGAAAAACCGATATTGAAAAACCAATATTGAAAAACCGATATTGAAACAGCGATATTGAAAAACCGATATTGAAACCGATATTAGAACCGATATTGAAAAACCGATAATGAAAAACCGATATTGAAAAACCGATAATGAAAAACCGATATTGAAACCGATATTAGAACCGATATGGAAAAGCCGATATTGAAAAACCGATATTGAAAAACCGATATTGAAAAACCGATATTGAAAAACCGATATTGAAAAACCAATATTGAAAAACTGATATTGAAAGACTGATATCGAAAAACCGATATTGAAAAACCGATATCGAAAAACCGATATTGACAAACCGATATTGAAAAACCGATATTGAAACAGCGATATTGAAAAACCGATATTGAAACCGATATTAGAACCGATATTGAAACAGCGATATTGAAAAACCGATATTGAAACCGATATTAGAACCGATATTGAAAAACCGATAATGAAAAACCGATTATGAAAAACCGATATCGAAAAACCGATATTGAAAAACTGATATCGAAAAACTGATATTGCAACACCGATATTGAAAAACTGATATTTGATAACCGATACTGAAAAACCGATATTGAAACCGCTATTAGAACCGATATTGAAAATTCGATATTGAAAAACCGATATCGAAAAACTGATATCGAAAAACTGATATTGCAGAACCGATATCGAAAAACCGATATTGAAACCGATATTAGAACCGATATGGAAAAGCGGATATTGAAAAACCGATATTGAAAAACCAATATCGAAAAACCGATATTGAAAAACCAATATTGAAAAACCGATATTGAAAAACCGATATTGAAAAACCGATATTGAAAAATCGATATTGAAAAACCAATATTGAAAAACTGATATTGAAAGACTGATATCGAAAAACCGATATTGAAAAACCGATATCGAAAAACCGATATTGACAAACCGATATTGAAAAACCGATATTGAAACAGCGATATTGAAAAACCGATATTGAAACCGATATTAGAACCGATATTGAAAAACCGATAATGAAAAACCGATATTGAAAAACCGATATCGAAAAACTGATATTGCAAAACCGATATTGAAAAACTGATATTGAAACCGATATTAGAACCGATATTGAAAAACCGATATTGAAAAACCGATATTGAAAAACCGATATTGAAAAACCAATATTGAAAAACCGATATTGAAAAACCGATATTGAAAAACCAATATTGAAAAACCGATATTGAAAAACCGATATGGAAAAGCCGATATTGAAAAACCGATATTGAAAAACCAATATTGAAAAACCGATATTGATAAACTGATATTGAAAAACCAATATTGAAAAACCGATATTGAAAAACTGATATCGAAAAACTGATATTGCAAAACCGATATTGAAAAACCGATATTGAAACAGCGATATTGAAAAACCGATATTGAAACCGATATTAGAACCGATATTGAAAAACCGATAATGAAAAACCGATATTGAAAAACCGATAATGAAAAACCGATATTGAAACCGATATTAGAACCGATATTGAAAAACCGATAATGAAAAACCGATATTGAAAAACCGATATTGAAAAACCAATAATGAAAAACCGATTATGAAAAACCGATATCGAAAAACCGATATTGAAAAACTGATATCGAAAAACTGATATTGCAAAACCGATATTGAAAAACTGATATTTGATAACCGATACTGAAAAACCGATATTGAAACCGCTATTAGAACCGATATTGAAAATTCGATATTGAAAAACCGATATTGAAACAGCGATATTGAAAAACCGATATCGAAAAACTGATATTGCAGAACCGATATCGAAAAACCGATATTGAAACCGATATTAGAACCGATATGGAAAAGCCGATATTGAAAAACCGATATTGAAAAACCAATATCGAAAAACCGATATTGAAAAACCAATATTGAAAAACAGATATTGAAAAACCGATATCGAAAAACCGATATTGACAAATCGATATTGAAAAACCGATATTGAAACAGCGATATTGAAAAACCGATATTGAAACCGATATTAGAACCGATATTGAAAAACCGATAATGAAAAACCGATATCGAAAAACTGATATTGCAAAACCGATATTGAAAAACTGATATTGAAACCGATATTAGAACCGATATTGAAAAACCGATATTGAAAAACCGATATTGAAAAACCGATATTGAAACAGCGATATTGAAAAACCGATATTGAAAAACCGATAATGAAAAACCGATATTGAAAAACCGATATCGAAAAACTGATATTGCAAACCCGATATTGAAAAACTGATATTGAAACCGATATTAGAACCGATATTGAAAAACCGATATTGAAAAACCGATATTGAAAAACCGATATTGAAAAACCAATATTGAAAAACCGATATTGAAAAACCGATATTGAAAAACCAATATTGAAAAACCGGTATTGAAAAACCGATATGGAAAAGCCGATATTGAAAAACCGATATTGAAAAACCAATATTGAAAAACCGATATTGATAAACTGATATTGGAAAACCAATATTGAAAAACCGATATTGAAAAACTGATATCGAAAAACTGATATTGCAAAACCGATATTGAAAAACCGATAATGAAAAACCGATATTGAAAAACCGATATTGAAACCGATATTAGAACCGATATTGAAAAACCGATAATGAAAAACCGATATTGAAAAACCAATATTGAAAAACCGATATTGAAAAACCGATATTGAAACAGCGATATTGAAAAACCGATATTGAAACCGATATTAGAACCGATATTGAAAAACCGATAATGAAAAACCGATATTGAAAAACCGATATTGAAAAACCGATATTGAAACCGATATTAGAACCGATATTGAAAAACCGATAATGAAAAACCGATATTGAAAAACCGATATTGAAAAACCGATATTGAAACCGATATTAGAACCGATATTGAAAAACCGATAATGAAAAACCGATATTGAAAAACCGATATTGAAAAACCAATATTGAAAAACCGATATTGAAAAACCGATATTGAAACAGCGATATTGAAAAACCGATATTGAAACCGATATTAGAACCGATATTGAAAAACCGATAATGAAAAACCGATATTGAAAAACCGATATTGAAAAACCGATATTGAAACCGATATTAGAACCGATATTGAAAAACCGATAATGAAAAACCGATATTGAAAAACCGATATTGAAAAACCAATATTGAAAAACCGATATTGAAAAACCGATATTGAAAAACCAATATTGAAAAACCGATATTGAAAAACTGATATCGAAAAACCGATATTGAAAAACCGATATTGACAAACCGATATTGAAACCGATATTAGAACCGATATTGAAAAACCGATAATGAAAAACCGATATTGAAAAACCGATATCGAAAAACTGATATTGCAAAACCGATATTGAAAAACTGATATTGAAACCGATATTAGAACCGATATTGAAAAACCGATATTGAAAAACCGATATTGAAAAACCGATATTGAAAAACCAATATTGAAAAACCGATATTGAAAAACCGATATTGAAAAACCAATATTGAAAAACCGATATTGAAAAACCGATATGGAAAAGCCGATATTGAAAAACCGATATTGAAAAACCAATATTGAAAAACCGATATTGATAAACTGATATTGAAAAACCAATATTGAAAAACCGATATTGAAAAACTGATATCGAAAAACTGATATTGCAAAACCGATATTGAAAAACCGATATTGAAACAGCGATATTGAAAAACCGATATTGAAACCGATATTAGAACCGATATTGAAAAACCGATAATGAAAAACCGATATTGAAAAACCGATAATGAAAAACCGATATTGAAAAACCGATATTGAAAAACCAATATTGAAAAACCGATATTGAAAAACCGATATTGAAAAACCGATATGGAAAAGCCGATATTGAAAAACCGATATTGAAAAACCAATATTGAAAAACCGATATTGATAAACTGATATTGAAAAACCAATATTGAAAAACCGATATTGAAAAACTGATATCGAAAAACTGATATTGAAAAACCGATATTGAAACAGCGATATTGAAAAACCGATATCGAAAAACTGATATCGAAAAACTGATATTGCAGAACCGATATCGAAAAACCGATATTGAAACCGATATTAGAACCGATATGGAAAAGCCGATATTGAAAAACCGATATTGAAAAACCAATATCGAA
>NW_027487946.1:0-11829 GCF_050908995.1 Andrena cerasifolii | reverse complement strand
GTTCGTTTGTTTCTTTGTTTCTTTCTTTCTTTGTTCGTTTGTTCGTTTGTTCGTTTGTTCGTTTGTTCGTTTGTTCGTTTGTTCGTTTGTTCGTTGGGTCGTTGGTTCGTTGGTTCGTTGGTTCGTTTGTTCGTTGGTTCGTTGGTTCGTTGGTTCGTTGGTTCGTTGGATCGTTGGTTCGTTGGTTCGTTGGTTCGTTGGTTCGTTTGTTTCTTTGTTTCTTTCTTTCTTTGTTCGTTGGTTCGTTGGTTCGTTGGTTCGTTGGTTCGTTGGTTCGTTGGTTCGTTGGTTCGTTGGTTCGTTGGTTCGCTGGTTCGTTGGTTCGTTGGTTCGTTTGTTCTTTGGTTCGTTGGTTCGTTGGTTCGTTGGTTCGTTGATTCGTTGGTTCGTTGGTTCGTTGGTTCCTTGGTTCGTTGGTTCGTTGGTTCGTTGGTTCGTTGGTTCTTTGGTTCGTTGGTTCGTTGGTTCGTTGATTCGTTGGTTCGTTGGTTCGTTGGTTCGTTGGTTCGTTGATTCGTTGGTTCGTTGGTTCGTTGGTTCGTTTGTTTCTTTGTTTCTTTGTTTCTTTCTTTCTTTGTTCGTTTGTTCGTTTGTTCGTTTGTTCGTTGGTTCGTTTGTTCGTTTGTTCGTTTGTTAGTTTGTTCGTTTGTTCGCTGGTTCGTTGGTTCGTTGGTTCGTTGGTTCGTTGGTTCGTTTTTTCGTTTGTTCGCTGGTTCGTTGGTTCGTTGGTTCGTTGGTTCGTTGGTTCGTTGGTTCGTTGGTTCGTTGGTTCGTTGGTTCGTTGGTTCGTTGGTTCGTCTGTTTCTTTGTTTCTTTCTTTCTTTGTTCGTTTGTTCGTTTGTTCGTTTGTTCGTTTGATCGTTGGGTCGTTGGTTCGTTGGTTCGTTGGTTCGTTGGTTCGTTGGTTCGTTGGTTCGTTGGTTCGTTGGTTCGTTGGTTCCTTGGTTCGTTGGTTCGTTGGTTCGTTGGTTCGTTGGTTCTTTGGTTCGTTGGTTCGTTGGTTCGTTGGTTCGTTGGTTCGTTGGTTCGTTGGTTCGTTGGTTCGTTGGTTCGTTGATTCGTTGGTTCGTTGGTTCGTTGGTTCGTTGGTTCGTTGGTTCGTTGGTTCGTTGGTTCGTTGGTTCGTTGGTTCGTTGGTTCGTTGGTTCGTTGGTTCGTTGGTTCGTTGGTTCGCTTGGTTCGTTGGTTCGTTGGTTCGTTGGTTCGTTGGTTCGTTGGTTCGTTGGTTCGTTGGTTCGTTGGTTCGTTGGTTCGTTGGTTCGTTGGTTCGTTTGTTTCTTTGTTTCTTTCTTTCTTTGTTCGTTTGTTCGTTTGTTCGTTTGTTCGTTTGTTCGTTGGGTCGTTGGTTCGTTGGTTCGTTGGTTCGTTGGTTCGTTGTTTCGTTGGTTCGTTGGTTCATTGGTTCGTTGGTTCGTTGGTTCGTTGGTTCGTTGGTTCGTTGGTTCGTTGGTTCGTTGGTTCGTTGGTTCGTTTGTTTCTTTGTTTCTTTCTTTCTTTGTTCGTTTGTTCGTTTGTTCGATTGTTCGTTTGTTCGTTGGGTCGTTGGTTCGTTGGTTCGTTGGTTCGTTGGTTCGTTGGTTCGTTTGTTCGTTTGTTCGTTTGTTCGTTTGTTCGTTTGTTCGTTTGTTCGTTGGTTCGTTTTTTCGTTTGTTCGCTGGTACGTTGGTTCGTTGGTTCGTTGGTTCGTTGGTTCGTTGGTTCGTTGGTTCGTTGGTTCGTTGGTTCGTTGGTTCGTTGGTTCGTTGGTTCGTTGGTTCGTTGGTTCGTTGGTTCGTTGGTTCGTTGGTTCGTTGGTTCGTTGGTTCGTTGGTTCGTTTGTTTCTTTGTTTCTTTCTTTCTTTGTTCGTTTGTTCGTTTGTTCGTTGGTTCGATTGTTTGTTTGTTCGCTGGTTCTTTGGTTCGTTGGTTCGTTGGTTCGTTGGTTCGTTGGTTCGTTGATTCGTTGGTTCGTTGGTCCTTTGATTCGTTGGTTCGTTGGTTCGTTGGTTCGTTGGTTCGTTGGTTCGTTGGTTCGTTGGTTCGTTTGTTTCTTTGTTTCTTTCTTTCTTTGTTCGTTTGTTCGTTTCTTCGTTGGTTCGTTTGTTCGTTTGTTCGCTGGTTCGTTGGTTCGTTGGTTCGTTGGTTCGTTGGTTCGTTGGTTCGTTGGTTCGTTGGTTCGTTGGTTCGTTGTTTCGTTGGTTCGTTGGTTCGTTGGTTCGTTTGTTTCTTTGTTTCTTTGTTTCTTTCTTTCTTTGTTCGTAGGTTCGTTGGTTCGTTGGTTCGTTGGTTCGTTGGTTCGTTGGTTCGTTGATTCGTTGGTTCGTTGGTTCGTTGGTTCGTTGGTTCGTTGGTTCGTTGGTTCGTTGGTTCTTTCGTTCGTTGGTTCGTTGGTTCGTTGGTTCGTTGGTTCGTTGATTCGTTGGTTCGTTGGTTCGTTGGTTCGTTGGTTCGTTGGTTCGTTGGTTCGTTTGTTTCTTTGTTTCTTTCTTTCTTTGTTCGTTTGTTCGTTTGTTCGTTTGTTCGTTGGTTCGTTGGTTCGTTTGTTCGTTTGTTCGTTTGTTCGCTGGTTCGTTGGTTCGTTGGTTCGTTGGTTCGTTGGTTCGTTGGTTCGTTGGTTCGTTGGTTCGTTGGTTCGTTGGTTCGTTGGTTCGTTGGTTCGTTTGTTCGTTTGTTCGTTTGTTCGTTTGTTCGCTGGTTCGTTGGTTCGTTGGTTCGTTGGTTCGTTGGTTCGTTGGTTCGTTGGTTCGTTGGTTCGTTGGTTCGTTGGTTCGTTGGTTCGTTGGTTCGTTGGTTCGTTGGTTCGTTTGTTTCTTTGTTTCTTTCTTTCTTTGTTCGTTTGTTCGTTTGTTCGTTGGTTCGATTGTTCGTTTGTTCGCTGGTTCGTTGGTTCGTTGGTTCGTTGGTTCGTTGGTTCGTTGGTTCGTTGGTTCGTTGGTTCGTTGGTTCGTTGGTTCTTTGGTTCGTTGGTTCGTTGGTTCGTTGGTTCGTTGGTTCGTTGGTTCGTTGGTTCGATGGTTCGTTGGTTCGTTGGTTCGTTGGTTCGTTGGTTCGTTGGTTCGTTGGTTCGTTGGTTCGTTGGTTCGTTGGTTCGTTGGTTCGTTGGTTCGTTGGTTCGTTGGTTCGTTGGTTCGTTGGTTCGTTGGTTCGTTGGTTCGTTGGTTCGTTGGTTCGTTGGTTCGTTGGTTCGTTTGTTTCTTTGTTTCTTTCTTTCTTTGTTCGTTTGTTCGTTTGTTCGTTGGTTCGATTGTTCGTTTGTTCGCTGGTTCGTTGGTTCGTTGGTTCGTTGGTTCGTTGGTTCGTTGGTTCGTTGGTTCGTTGGTTCGTTGGTTCGTTGGTTCGTTGGTTCGTTGGTTCGTTGGTTCGTTGGTTCGTTGGTTCGTTGGTTCGTTGGTTCGTTGGTTCTTTCGTTCGTTGGTTCGTTGGTTCGTTGGTTCGTTGGTTCGTTGATTCGTTGGTTCGTTGGTTCGTTGGTTCGTTGGTTCGTTGGTTCGTTGGTTCGTTTGTTTCTTTGTTTCTTTCTTTCTTTGTTCGTTTGTTCGTTTGTTCGTTTGTTCGTTGGTTCGTTGGTTCGTTTGTTCGTTTGTTCGTTTGTTCGCTGGTTCGTTGGTTCGTTGGTTCGTTGGTTCGTTGGTTCGTTGGTTCGTTGGTTCGTTGGTTCGTTGGTTCGTTGGTTCGTTGGTTCGTTGGTTCGTTTGTTCGTTTGTTCGTTTGTTCGTTTGTTCGCTGGTTCGTTGGTTCGTTGGTTCGTTGGTTCGTTGGTTCGTTGGTTCGTTGGTTCGTTGGTTCGTTGGTTCGTTGGTTCGTTGGTTCGTTGGTTCGTTGGTTCGTTGGTTCGTTTGTTTCTTTGTTTCTTTCTTTCTTTGTTCGTTTGTTCGTTTGTTCGTTGGTTCGATTGTTCGTTTGTTCGCTGGTTCGTTGGTTCGTTGGTTCGTTGGTTCGTTGGTTCGTTGGTTCGTTGGTTCGTTGGTTCGTTGGTTCGTTGGTTCGTTGGTTCGTTGGTTCGTTGGTTCGTTGGTTCGTTGGTTCGTTGGTTCGTTGGTTCGATGGTTCGTTGGTTCGTTGGTTCGTTGGTTCCTTGGTTCGTTGGTTCGTTGGTTCGTTGGTTCGTTGGTTCGTTGGTTCGTTGGTTCGTTGGTTCGTTGGTTCGTTGGTTCGTTGGTTCGTTGGTTCGTTGGTTCGTTGGTTCGTTGGTTCGTTGGTTCGTTGGTTCGTTGGTTCGTTGGTTCGTTTGTTTCTTTGTTTCTTTCTTTCTTTGTTCGTTTGTTCGTTTGTTCGTTGGTTCGATTGTTCGTTTGTTCGCTGGTTCGTTGGTTCGTTGGTTCGTTGGTTCGTTGGTTCGTTGGTTCGTTGGTTCGTTGGTTCGTTGGTTCGTTGGTTCGTTGGTTCGTTGGTTCGTTGGTTCGTTGGTTCGTTGGTTCGTTGGTTCGTTGGTTCGTTGGTTCGTTGGTTCGTTGGTTCGTTGGTTCGTTGGTTCGTTGGTTCGTTGGTTCGTTGGTTCGTTGGTTCGTTGGTTCGTTGGTTCGTTGGTTCGTTGGTTCGTTGGTTCGTTGGTTCGTTGGTTCGTTGGTTCTTTGGTTCGTTGGTTCGTTGGTTCGTTGGTTCGTTGGTTCGTTGTTTCGTTGGTTCGTTGGTTCGTTTGTTTCTTTGTTTCTTTCTTTCTTTGTTCGTTTGTTCGTTTGTTCGTTTGTTCGTTTGTTCGTTTGTTCGTTTGTTCGTTTGTTCGTTTGTTCGTTTGTTCGTTGGGTCGTTGGTTCGTTGGTTCGTTGGTTCGTTTGTTCGTTGGTTCGTTGGTTCGTTGGTTCGTTGGTTCGTTGGATCGTTGGTTCGTTGGTTCGTTGGTTCGTTGGTTCGTTTGTTTCTTTGTTTCTTTCTTTCTTTGTTCGTTGGTTCGTTGGTTCGTTGGTTCGTTGGTTCGTTGGTTCGTTGGTTCGTTGGTTCGTTGGTTCGTTGGTTCGCTGGTTCGTTGGTTCGTTGGTTCGTTTGTTCTTTGGTTCGTTGGTTCGTTGGTTCGTTGGTTCGTTGATTCGTTGGTTCGTTGGTTCGTTGGTTCCTTGGTTCGTTGGTTCGTTGGTTCGTTGGTTCGTTGGTTCTTTGGTTCGTTGGTTCGTTGGTTCGTTGGTTCGTTGGTTCGTTGGTTCGTTGGTTCGTTGGTTCGCTGGTTCGTTGGTTCGTTGGTTCGTTTGTTCTTTGGTTCGTTGGTTCGTTGGTTCGTTGATTCGTTGGTTCGTTTGTTTCTTTGTTTCTTTGTTTCTTTCTTTCTTTGTTCGTTTGTTCGTTTGTTCGTTTGTTCGTTGGTTCGTTGGTTCGTTTGTTCGTTTGTTAGTTTGTTCGTTTGTTCGCTGGTTCGTTGGTTCGTTGGTTCGTTGGTTCGTTGGTTCGTTTTTTCGTTTGTTCGCTGGTTCGTTGGTTCGTTGGTTCGTTGGTTCGTTGGTTCGTTGGTTCGTTGGTTCGTTGGTTCGTTGGTTCGTTGGTTCGTTGGTTCGTCTGTTTCTTTGTTTCTTTCTTTCTTTGTTCGTTTGTTCGTTTGTTCGTTTGTTCGTTTGATCGTTGGGTCGTTGGTTCGTTGGTTCGTTGGTTCGTTGGTTCGTTGGTTCGTTGGTTCGTTGGTTCGTTGGTTCGTTGGTTCCTTGGTTCGTTGGTTCGTTGGTTCGTTGGTTCGTTGGTTCTTTGGTTCGTTGGTTCGTTGGTTCGTTGGTTCGTTGGTTCGTTGGTTCGTTGGTTCGTTGGTTCGTTGGTTCGTTGATTCGTTGGTTCGTTGGTTCGTTGGTTCGTTGGTTCGTTGGTTCGTTGGTTCGTTGCTTCGTTGGTTCGTTGGTTCGTTGGTTCGTTGGTTCGTTGGTTCGTTGGTTCGTTGGTTCGTTGGTTCGTTGGTTCGTTGGTTCGTTGGTTCGTTGGTTCGTTGGTTCGTTGGTTCGTTGGTTCGTTGGTTCGTTGGTTCGTTGGTTCGTTGGTTCGTTGGTTCGTTGGTTCGTTGGTTCGTTGGTTCGTTGGTTCGTTGGTTCGTTGGTTCGTTGGTTCTTTGGTTCGTTGGTTCGTTGGTTCGTTGGTTCGTTGGTTCGTTGGTTCGTTGGTTCGTTGATTCGTTGGTTCGTTGGTTCGTTGGTTCGTTGGTTCGTTGGTTCGTTGGTTCGTTTGTTTCTTTGTTTCTTTCTTTCTTTGTTCGTTTGTTCGTTTGTTCGTTTGTTCGTTGGTTCGTTGGTTCGTTTGTTCGTTTGTTCGTTTGTTCGCTGGTTCGTTGGTTCGTTGGTTCGTTGGTTCGTTGGTTCGTTGGTTCGTTGGTTCGTTGGTTCGTTGGTTCGTTGGTTCGTTTGTTCGTTTGTTCGTTTGTTCGTTTGTTCGCTGGTTCGTTGGTTCGTTGGTTCGTTGGTTCGTTGGTTCGTTGGTTCGTTGGTTCGTTGGTTCGTTGGTTCGTTGGTTCGTTGGTTCGTTGGTTCGTTGGTTCGTTGGTTCGTTTGTTCGTTGGTTCGTTGGTTCGTTGGTTCGTTGGTTCGTTGGTTCGTTGGTTCGTTGGTTCGTTGGTTCTTTGGTTCTTTGGTTCGTTGGTTCGATGGTTCGTTGGTTCGTTGGTTCGTTGGTTCGTTGGTTCGTTTGTTTCTTTGTTTCTTTCTTTCTTTGTTCGTTTGTTCGTTTGTTCGTTTGTTCGTTTGTTCGTTTGTTCGCTTGTTCGTTGGGTCGTTGGTTCGTTGGTTCGTTGGTTCGTTTGTTCGTTGGTTCGTTGGTTCGTTGGTTCGTTGGTTCGTTGGATCGTTGGTTCGTTGGTTCGTTGGTTCGTTGGTTCGTTTGTTTCTTTGTTTCTTTCTTTCTTTGTTCGTTGGTTCGTTGGTTCGTTGGTTCGTTGGTTCGTTGGTTCGTTGGTTCGTTGGTTCGTTGGTTCGTTGGTTCGTTGGTTCGCTGGTTCGTTGGTTCGTTGGTTCGTTTGTTCTTTGGTTCGTTGGTTCGTTGGTTCGTTGGTTCGTTGGTTCGTTGGTTCGTTGGTTCGTTGGTTCCTTGGTTCGTTGGTTCGTTGGTTCGTTGGTTCGTTGGTTCTTTGGTTCGTTGGTTCGTTGGTTCGTTGGTTCGTTGGTTCGTTGGTTCGTTGGTTCGTTGGTTCGTTGGTTCGTTGATTCGTTGGTTCGTTGGTTCGTTGGTTCGTTTGTTTCTTTGTTACTTTGTTTCTTTCTTTCTTTGCTCGTTTGTTCGTTTGTTCGTTTGTTCGTTGGTTCGTTGGTTCGTTTGTTCGTTTGTTAGTTTGTTCGTTTGTTCGCTGGTTCGTTGGTTCGTTGGTTCGTTGGTTCGTTGGTTCGTTGGTTCGTTTTTTCGTTTGTTCGCTGGTTCGTTGGTTCGTTTGTTCGTTTGTTCGTTTGTTCGTTGGTTCGTTTTTTCGTTTGTTCGCTGGTTCGTTGGTTCGTTGGTTCGTTGGTTCGTTGGTTCGTTGGTTCGTTGGTTCGTTGGTTCGTTGGTTCGTTGGTTCGTTGGTTCGTTGGTTCGTTGGTTCGTTGGTTCGTTGGTTCGTTGGTTCGTTGGTTCGTTGGTTCGTCGGTTCGTTGGTTCGTTGGTTCGTTGGTTCGTTGGTTCGTTGGTTCGTTGGTTCGTTGGTTCGTTGGTTCGTTGGTTCGTTGGTTCGTTGGTTCGTTGGTTCGTTGGTTCGTTGGTTCGTTGGTTCGTTGGTTCGTTGGTTCGTTGGTTCCTTGGTTCGTTGGTTCGTTGGTTCGTTGGTTCGTTGGTTCGTTGGTTCGTTGGTTCGTTGGTTCGTTGGTTCGTTGGTTCGTTGGTTCGTTGGTTCGTTGGTTCTTTGGTTCGTTGGTTCGTTGGTTCGTTGGTTCGTTGGTTCGTTGGTTCGTTGGTTCGTTGGTCCTTTGATTCGTTGGTTCGTTGGTTCGTTGGTTCGTTGGTTCGTTGGTTCGTTGGTTCGTTGGTTCGTTGGTTCGTTTGTTTCTTTGTTTCTTTCTTTCTTTGTTCGTTTGTTCGTTGGTTCGTTGGTTCGTTGGTTCGTTGGTTCGTTGGTTCGTTGGTTCGTTGGTTCGTTTGTTTCTTTGTTTCTTTCTTTCTTTGTTCGTTGGTTCGATTGTTCGTTTGTTCGCTGGTTCGTTGGTTCGTTGGTTCGTTGGTTCGTTGTTTCGTTGGTTCGTTGGTTCGTTGGTTCGTTGGTTCGTTGGTTCGTTGGTTCGTTGGTTCGTTGGTTCGTTGGTTCGTTGGTTCGTTGGTTCGTTGGTTCGTTGGTTCGTTGGTTCGTTGGTTCGTTGGTTCGTTGGTTCGTTGGTTCGTTGGTTCGTTGGTTCGTTGGTTCGTTGGTTCGTTGGTTCGTTTGTTTCTTTGTTTCTTTCTTTCTTTGTTCGTTTGTTCGTTTGTTCGTTTGTTCGTTTGTTCGTTTGTTCGTTTGTTCGTTGGGTCGTTGGTTCGTTGGTTCGTTGGTTCGTTTGTTCGTTGGTTCGTTGGTTCGTTGGTTCGTTGGTTCGTTGGTTCGTTTGTTTCTTTGTTTCTTTCTTTCTTTGTTCGTTGGTTCGTTGGTTCGTTGGTTCGTTGGTTCGTTGGTTCGTTTGTTTCTTTGTTTCTTTCTTTCTTTGTTCGTTTGTTCGTTTGTTCGTTTGTTCGTTTGTTCGTTTGTTCGTTTGTTCGTTTGTTCGTTGGGTCGTTGGGTCGTTGGTTCGTTGGTTCGTTTGTTCGTTGGTTCGTTGGTTCGTTGGTTCGTTGTTTCGTTGTTTCGTTGGTTCGTTTGTTCGTTTGTTCGTTGGGTCGTTGGTTCGTTGGTTCGTTGGTTCGTTTGTTCGTTGGTTCGTTGTTTCGTTGGTTCGTTGTTTCGTTGTTTCGTTGGTTCGTTGTTTCGTTGGTTCGTTGGTTCGTTGGTTCGTTGGTTCGTTGGTTCGTTGGTTCGTTGGTTCGTTGGTTCGTTTGTTCGTTTGTTAGTTTGTTCGTTTGTTCGCTGGTTCGTTGGTTCGTTGGTTCGTTGGTTCGTTGGTTCGTTTTTTCGTTTGTTCGCTGGTTCGTTGGTTCGTTGGTTCGTTGGTTCGTTGGTTCGTTGGTTCGTTGGTTCGTTGGTTCGTTGGTTCGTTGGTTCGTTTGTTTCTTTGTTTCTTTCTTTCTTTGTTCGTTTGTTCGTTTGTTCGTTTGTTCGTTTGTTCGTTTGTTCGTTTGTTCGTTGGGTCGTTGGTTCTTTGGTTCGTTGGTTCGTTGGTTCGTTGGTTCGTTGGTTCGTTGGTTCGCTGGTTCGTTGGTTCGTTGGTTCGTTGGTTCTTTGGTTCGTTGGTTCGTTGGTTCGTTGGTTCGTTGGTTCGTTGGTTCGTTGGTTCGTTGGTTCGTTGGTTCGTTGGTTCGTTGGTTCGTTGGTTCCTTGGTTCGTTGGTTCGTTGGTTCGTTTGTTTCTTTGTTTCTTTCTTTCTTTGTTCGTTGGTTCGTTGGTTCGTTGGTTCGTTGGTTCGTTGGTTCGTTGGTTCGTTGGTTCGTTGGTTCGTTGGTTCGTTGGTTCGTTGGTTCGTTGGTTCGTTGGTTCGTTGGTTCGTTGGTTCGTTGGTTCGCTGGTTCGTTGGTTCGTTGGTTCGTTGGTTCTTTGGTTCGTTGGTTCGTTGGTTCGTTGGTTCGTTGGTTCGTTGGTTCGTTGGTTCGTTGGTTCCTTGGTTCGTTGGTTCGTTGGTTCGTTGGTTCGTTGGTTCTTTGGTTCGTTGGTTCGTTGGTTCGTTGGTTCGTTGGTTCGTTGGTTCGTTGGTTCGTTGGTTCTTTGGTTCGTTGGTTCGTTGGTTCGTTGGTTCGTTGGTTCGTTGGTTCGTTGGTTCGTTGATTCGTTGTTTCGTTGGTTCGTTGGTTCGTTGGTTCGTTGGTTCGTTGGTTCGTTGGTTCGTTGGTTCGTTGGTTCGTTGGTTCGTTGGTTCGTTGGTTCGTTGGTTCGTTGGTTCGTTGGTTCGTTGGTTCGTTGGTTCGTTGGTTCGTTGGTTCGTTGGTTCGTTGGTTCGTTGGTTCGTTGGTTCGTTGGTTCGTTGGTTCGTTGGTTCGTTGGTTCGTTGGTTCGTTGGTTCGTTGGTTCGTTGGTTCGTTGGTTCGTTGGTTCGTTGGTTCGTTGGTTCGTTGGTTCGTTGGTTCGTTGGTTCGTTGGTTCGTTGGTTCGTTGGTTCGTTGGTTCGTTGGTTCGTTGGTTCGTTGGTTCGTTGGTTCGTTGGTTCGTTGGTTCGTTGGTTCGTTGGTTCGTTGGTTCGTTGGTTCGTTTGTTTCTTTGTTTCTTTCTTTCTTTGTTCGTTTGTTCGTTTGTTCGTTGGTTCGATTGTTCGTTTGTTCGCTGGTTCTTTGGTTCGTTGGTTCGTTGGTTCGTTGGTTCGTTGGTTCGTTGATTCGTTGGTTCGTTGGTCCTTTGATTCGTTGGTTCGTTGGTTCGTTGGTTCGTTGGTTCGTTGGTTCGTTGGTTCGTTGGTTCGTTTGTTTCTTTGTTTCTTTCTTTCTTTGTTCGTTTGTTCGTTTCTTCGTTGGTTCGTTTGTTCGTTTGTTCGCTGGTTCGTTGGTTCGTTGGTTCGTTGGTTCGTTGGTTCGTTTGTTTCTTTGTTTCTTTCTTTCGTTGTTCGTTTGTTCGTTGGTTCGTTGGTTCGTTGGTTCGTTGGTTCGTTGGTTCGTTGGTTCGTTTGTTTCTTTGTTTCTTTCTTTCTTTGTTCGTTTGTTCGTTGGTTCGTTTGTTCGTTTGTTCGTTTGTTCGTTTGTTCGTTGGGTCGTTGGTTCGTTGGTTCGTTGGTTCGTTTGTTCGTTGGTTCGTTGGTTCGTTGGTTCGTTGGTTCGTTGGTTCGTTTGTTTCTTTGTTTCTTTCTTTCTTTGTTCGTTGGTTCGTTGGTTCGTTGGTTCGTTGGTTCGTTGGTTCGTTTGTTTCTTTGTTTCTTTCTTTCTTTGTTCGTTTGTTCGTTTGTTCGTTTGTTCGTTTGTTCGTTTGTTCGTTGGGTCGTTGGGTCGTTGGTTCGTTGGTTCGTTTGTTCGTTGGTTCGTTGGTTCGTTGGTTCGTTGTTTCGTTGTTTCGTTGGTTCGTTTGTTCGTTTGTTCGTTGGGTCGTTGGTTCGTTGGTTCGTTGGTTCGTTGGTTCGTTTGTTCGTTGGTTCGTTGGTTCGTTGGTTCGTTGTTTCGTTGTTTCGTTGGTTCGTTGTTTCGTTGGTTCGTTGGTTCGTTGGTTCGTTGGTTCGTTGGTTCGTTGGTTCGTTGGTTCGTTGGTTCGTTTGTTCGTTTGTTAGTTTGTTCGTTTGTTCGCTGGTTCGTTGGTTCGTTGGTTCGTTGGTTCGTTGGTTCGTTTTTTCGTTTGTTCGCTGGTTCGTTGGTTCGTTGGTTCGTTGGTTCGTTGGTTCGTTGGTTCGTTGGTTCGTTGGTTCGTTGGTTCGTTGGTTCGTTTGTTTCTTTGTTTCTTTCTTTCTTTGTTCGTTTGTTCGTTTGTTCGTTTGTTCGTTTGTTCGTTTGTTCGTTGGTTCGTTGGTTCGTTGGTTCGTTGGTTCGTTGGTTCGTTGGTTCGTTGGTTCGCTGGTTCGTTGGTTCGTTGGTTCGTTGGTTCTTTGGTTCGTTGGTTCGTTGGTTCGTTGGTTCGTTGGTTCGTTGGTTCGTTGGTTCGTTGGTTCGTTGGTTCGTTGGTTCCTTGGTTCGTTGGTTCGTTGGTTCGTTTGTTTCTTTGTTTCTTTCTTTCTTTGTTCGTTGGTTCGTTGGTTCGTTGGTTCGTTGGTTCGTTGGTTCGTTGGTTCGTTGGTTCGTTGGTTCGTTGGTTCGTTGGTTCGTTGGTT
The DNA here is from genome assembly GCF_050908995.1 of Andrena cerasifolii. Taxonomy (NCBI): domain Eukaryota; kingdom Metazoa; phylum Arthropoda; class Insecta; order Hymenoptera; family Andrenidae; genus Andrena; species Andrena cerasifolii. The sequence continues at coordinate 145 of NW_027487946.1, read as the reverse complement.
CGTTGGTTCGTTGGTTCGTTGGTTCGTTGGTTCGTTGGTTCGCTGGTTCGTTGGTTCGTTGGTTCGTTGGTTCTTTGGTTCGTTGGTTCGTTGGTTCGTTGGTTCGTTGGTTCGTTGGTTCGTTGGTTCGTTGGTTCCTTGGTTC
>NW_027487945.1:0-11836 GCF_050908995.1 Andrena cerasifolii | reverse complement strand
TAAAACGAGTAAAACGAGTAAATCGAGTAAAACGAGTAAAACGAGTAAAACGAGTAAAACGAGTAAAACGAGTAAATCTAGTAAAACTAGTAAAACTAGTAAATCGAGTAAAACTAGTAAAGCGAGTAAAGCGAGTAAAGCGAGTAATACTAGTAAAACTAGTAAATCGAGTAAAACTAGTAAAACGAGTAAAACGAGTAAAACGAGTAAAACGAGTAAAACGAGTAAAACGAGTAAAACGAGTAAAACGAGTAAAACGAGTAAAACGAGTAAAACGAGTAAAACGAGTAAAACGAGTAAAACGAGTAAAACGAGTAAAACGAGTAAAACGAGTAAAACGAGTAAAACGAGTAAAACGAGTAAAACGAGTAAAACGAGTAAAACGAGTAAAACGAGTAAAACGAGTAAAACGAGTAAAACGAGTAAAACGAGTAATACGAGTAAAACGAGTAAAACGAGTAAAACGAGTAAAACGAGTAAAACGAGTAAAACGAGTAAAACGAGTAAAACGAGTAAAACGAGTAAAACGAGTAAAACGAGTAAAACGAGTAAAACGAGTAAATCGAGTAAATCGAGTAAAACGAGTGAAACGAGTAAAACGAGTAAAACGAGTAAAACGAGTAAAACGAGTAAAACGAGTAAAACGAGTAAAACGAGTAAATCGAGTAAAACGAGTAAAACGAGTAAAACTAGTTAAACGAGTAAAACGAGTAAAACGAGTAAAACGAGCAAAACGAGCAAAACGAGTAAAACGAGGAAAACGAGTAAAACGAGTAAAACGAGTAAAACGAGTAAAACGAGTAAAACGAGTAAAACGAGTAAAACGAGTAAAACGAGTAAAACGAGTAAAACGAGTAAAACGAGCAAAACGAGCAAAACGAGTAAATCGAGTAAAACGAGTAAAACGAGTAAAACGAGTAAAACGAGTAAAACGAGTAAAACGAGTAAAACGAGTAAAACGAGTAAAACGAGTAAAACGAGTAAAACTAGTAAAACGAGTAAAACGAGTAAAACGAGTAAAACGAGTAAAACGAGTAAAACGAGTAAAACGAGTAAAACGAGTAAAACGAGTAATACGAGTAAAACGAGTAAAACGAGTAGAACGAGTAAAACGAGTAAAACGAGTAATACGAGTAAAACGAATAAAACGAGTAAAACGAATAAAACGAGTAAAACGAGTAAAACGAGTAAAACGAGTAAAACGAGTAAAACGAGTAAAACGAGTAAAACGAGTAAAACGAGTAAAACGAGTAAAACGAGTAAAACGAGTGAAACGAGTAAAACGAGTAAAACGAGTAAAACGAGTAAAACGAGTAAATCGAGTAAATCGAGTAAAACGAGTAAAACTAGTAAAACTAGTAAAACGAGTAAAACTAGTAAAACTAGTAAAACGAGTAAATCGAGTAAAACGAGTAAATCGAGTAAAACGAGTAAAACGAGTAAAACTAGTTAAACGAGTAAAACGAGTAAAACGAGTAAAACGAGTAAAACGAGTAAAACTAGTAAAACTAGTAAAACGAGTAAAACTAGTAAAACTAGTAAAACGAGTAAAACGAGTAAAACGAGTAAAACGAGTAAAACGAGTAAAACGAGTAAAACGAGTAAAACGAGTAAAACGAGTAAAACGAGTAAAACGAGTAATACGAGTAAAACGAATAAAACGAGTAAAACGAGTAAAACGAGTAAAACGAGTAAAACGAGTAAAACGAGTAAAACGAGTAAAACGAGTAAAACGAGTAAAACGAGTAAAACGAGTAAAACGAGTAAAACGAGTAAAACGAGTAAAACGAGTAAAACGAGTAAAACGAGTAAAACGAGTAAAACGAGTAAAACGAGTAAAACGAGTAAAACGAGTAAAACGAGTAAAACGAGTAAAACGAGTAAAACGAGTAAAACGAGTAAATCGAGTAAATCGAGTAAAACGAGTAAAACGAGTAAAACGAGTAAAACTAGTAAAACGAGTAAAACTAGTAAAACGAGTAAAACGAGTAAAACGAGTAAAACGAGTAAATCGAGTAAATCGAGTAAAACGAGTAAAACGAGTAAAACGAGTAAAACGAGTAAAACGAGTAAAACGAGTAAAACGAGTAAAACGAGTAAAACGAGTAAAACGAGTAAAACGAGTAAAACGAGTAAAACGAGTAAATCTAGTAAAACTAGTAAAACTAGTAAATCGAGTAAAACTAGTAAAGCGAGTAAAACGAGTAAAACGAGTAAAACGAGTAAAACGAGTAAAACGAGTAAAACGAGTAAAACGAGTAAAACGAGTAAAACGAGTAAATCTAGTAAAACTAGTAAAACTAGTAAAGCGAGTAAAACGAGTAAAGCGAGTAAAGCGAGTAAAACTAGTAAAACTAGTAAATCGAGTAATACTAGTAAAACGAGTAAAACGAGTAAAACGAGTAAAACGAGTAAAACGAGTAAAACGAGTAAAACGAGTAAAACGAGTAAAACGAGTAAAACGAGTAAAACGAGTAAAACGAGTAAAACGAGTAAAACGAGTAAAACGAGTAAATCGAGTAAAACGAGTAAAACGAGTAAAACGAGTAAAACGAGTAAAACGAGTAAAACGAGTAAAACGAGTAAAACGAGTAAAACGAGTAAAACGAGTAAAACGAGTAAAACGAGTAAAACGAGTAAAACGAGTAAAACGAGTAAAACGAGTAAAACGAGTAAAACGAGTAAAACGAGTAAAACGAGTAAAACGAGTAAAACGAGTAAAACGAGTAAAACGAGTAAAACGAGTAAAACGAGTAAAACGAGTAAATCTAGTAAAACTAGTAAAACTAGTAAAGCGAGTAAAACGAGTAAAGCGAGTAAAGCGAGTAAAACTAGTAAAACTAGTAAATCGAGTAATACTAGTAAAACGAGTAAAACGAGTAAAACGAGTAAAACGAGTAAAACGAGTAAAACGAGTAAAACGAGTAAAACGAGTAAAACGAGTAAAACGAGTAAAACGAGTAAAACGAGTAAAACGAGTAAAACGAGTAAAACGAGTAAAACGAGTAAAACGAGTAAATCTAGTAAAACTAGTAAAACTAGTAAAGCGAGTAAAACGAGTAAAGCGAGTAAAGCGAGTAAAACTAGTAAAACTAGTAAATCGAGTAATACTAGTAAAACGAGTAAAACGAGTAAAACGAGTAAAACGAGTAAAACGAGTAAAACGAGTAAAACGAGTAAAACGAGTAAAACGAGTAAAACGAGTAAAACGAGTAAAACGAGTAAAACGAGTAAATCTAGTAAAACTAGTAAAACTAGTAAAGCGAGTAAAACGAGTAAAGCGAGTAAAGCGAGTAAAACTAGTAAAACTAGTAAATCGAGTAATACTAGTAAAACGAGTAAAACGAGTAAAACGAGTAAAACGAGTAAAACGAGTAAAACGAGTAAAACGAGTAAAACGAGTAAAACGAGTAAAACGAGTAAAACGAGTAAAACGAGTAAAACGAGTAAAACGAGTAAAACGAGTAAAACGAGTAAAACGAGTAAAACGAGTAAAACGAGTAAAACGAGTAAAACGAGTAAAACGAGTAAAACGAGTAAATCTAGTAAAACTAGTAAAACTAGTAAATCGAGTAAAACTAGTAAAGCGAGTAAAACGAGTAAAGCGAGTAAAGCGAGTAATACTAGTAAAACTAGTAAATCGAGTAAAACTAGTAAAACGAGTAAAACGAGTAAAACGAGTAAAACGAGTAAAACGAGTAAAACGAGTAAAACGAGTAAAACGAGTAAAACGAGTAAAACGAGTAAAACGAGTAAAACGAGTAATACGAGTAAAACGAGTAAAACGAGTAAAACGAGTAAAACGAGTAAAACGAGTAAAACGAGTAAAACGAGTAAAACGAGTAGAACGAGTAAAACGAGTAAAACGAGTAAAACGAGTAAAACGAGTAAATCGAGTAAATCGAGTAAAACGAGTAAAACGAGTAAAACGAGTAAAACGAGTAAAACGAGTAAAACGAGTAAAACGAGTAAAACGAGTAAAACGAGTAAATCGAGTAAAACGAGTAAAACGAGTAAAACGAGTAAAACTAGTTAAACGAGTAAAACGAGTAAAACGAGTAAAACGAGCAAAACGAGCAAAACGAGTAAAACGAGTAAAACGAGTAAAACGAGTAAAACGAGTAAAACGAGTAAAACGAGTAAAACGAGTAAAACGAGTAAAACGAGTAAAACGAGTAAAACGAGTAAAACGAGTAAAACGAGTAAAACGAGTAAAACGAGTAAAACGAGTAAAACGAGTAAAACGAGTAAAACGAGTAAATCGAGTAAATCGAGTAAAACGAGTAAAACGAGTAAAACGAGTAAAACGAGTAAAACGAGTAAAACGAGTAAAACGAGTAAAACGAGTAAATCGAGTAAATCGAGTAAAACGAGTAAAACGAGTAAAACTAGTTAAACGAGTAAAACGAGTAAAACGAGTAAAACGAGCAAAACGAGCAAAACGAGTAAAACGAGTAAAACGAGTAAAACGAGTAAAACGAGTAAAACGAGTAAAACGAGTAAAACGAGTAAAACGAGTAAAACGAGTAAAACGAGTAAAACGAGTAAAACGAGTAAAACGAGTAAATCGAGTAAAACGAGTAAAACGAGTAAAACGAGTAAAACGAGTAAAACGAGTAAAACGAGTAAAACGAGTAAAACGAGTAAAACGAGTAAAACGAGTAAAACGAGTAAAACGAGTAAAACGAGTAAAACGAGTAAAACGAGTAAAACGAGTAAAACGAGTAAAACGAGTAAATCTAGTAAAACTAGTAAAACTAGTAAAGCGAGTAAAACGAGTAAAGCGAGTAAAGCGAGTAAAACTAGTAAAACTAGTAAAACTAGTAAAACTAGTAAATCGAGTAAAATGAGTAAAACGAGTAAAACGAGTAAAACGAGTAAAACGAGTAAAACGAGTAAAACGAGTAAAACGAGTAAAACGAGTAAAACGAGTAAAACGAGTAAAACGAGTAAAACGAGTAAAACGAGTAAAACGAGTAAAACGAGTAAAACGAGTAAAACGAGTAAAACGAGTAAAACGAGTAAAACGAGTAAAACGAGTAAAACGAGTAAAACGAGTAAAACGAGTAAAACGAGTAAAACGAGTAAAACGAGTAAAACGAGTAAAACGAGTAAAACGAGTAAAACGAGTAAAACGAGTAAAACGAGTAAAACGAGTAAAACGAGTAAAACGAGTAAAACGAGTAAATCGAGTAAATCGAGTAAAACGAGTAAAACGAGTAAAACGAGTAAAACGAGTAAAACGAGTAAAACGAGTAAAACGAGTAAAACGAGTAAAACTAGTAAAACGAGTAAAACTAGTAAAACTAGTAAAACGAGTAAAACGAGTAAAACGAGTAAAACGAGTAAAACGAGTAAAACGAGTAAAACGAGTAAAACGAGTAAAACGAGTAAAACGAGTAAAACGAGTAAAACGAGTAAAACGAGTAAAACGAGTAAAACGAGTAAAACGAGTAATACGAGTAAAACGAGTAAAACGAGTAAAACGAGTAATACGAGTAATACGAGTAAAACGAGTAAAACGAGTAAAACGAGTAAAACGAGTAAAACGAGTAAAACGAGTAAAACGAGTAAAACGAGTAAAACGAGTAAAACGAGTAAAACGAGTAAAACGAGTAAAACGAGTAAAACGAGTAAAACGAGTAAAACGAGTAAAACGAGTAAAACGAGTAAAACGAGTAAAACGAGTAAAACGAGTAAAACGAGTAAAACGAGTAAAACGAGTAAAACGAGTAAAACGAGTAAAACGAGTAAAACGAGTAAAACGAGTAAAACGAGTAAATCGAGTAAATCGAGTAAAACGAGTAAAACGAGTAAAACGAGTAAAACGAGTAAAACGAGTAAAACGAGTAAAACGAGTAAAACGAGTAAAACGAGTAAAACGAGTAAATCGAGTAAAACGAGTAAAACGAGTAAAACTAGTTAAACGAGTAAAACGAGTAAAACGAGTAAAACGAGCAAAACGAGCAAAACGAGTAAAACGAGTAAAACGAGCAAAACGAGTAAAACGAGTAAAACGAGTAAAACGAGTAAAACGAGTAAAACGAGTAAAACGAGTAAAACGAGTAAAACGAGTAAAACGAGTAAAACGAGTAAAACGAGTAAAACGAGTAAAACGAGTAAAACGAGTAAAACGAGTAAAACGAGTAAAACGAGTAAAACGAGTAAATCGAGTAAATCGAGTAAAACGAGTAAAACGAGTAAAACGAGTAAAACGAGTAAAACGAGTAAAACGAGTAAAACGAGTAAAACTAGTTAAACGAGTAAAACGAGTAAAACGAGCAAAACGAGCAAAACGAGTAAAACGAGTAAAACGAGCAAAACGAGTAAAACGAGTAAAACGAGTAAAACGAGTAAAACGAGTAAAACGAGTAAAACGAGTAAAACGAGTAAAACGAGTAAAACGAGTAAATCGAGTAAAACGAGTAAAACGAGTAAAACGAGTAAAACGAGTAAAACGAGTAAAACGAGTAAAACGAGTAAAACGAGTAAAACGAGTAAAACGAGTAAAACGAGTAAAACGAGTAAAACGAGTAAAACGAGTAAAACGAGTAAAACGAGTAAAACGAGTAAAACGAGTAAATCTAGTAAAACTAGTAAAACTAGTAAAGCGAGTAAAACGAGTAAAGCGAGTAAAGCGAGTAAAACTAGTAAAACTAGTAAATCGAGTAAATCGAGTAAATCGAGTAAAACGAGTAAAACGAGTAAAACGAGTAAAACGAGTAAAACGAGTAAAACGAGTAAAACGAGTAAAACGAGTAAAACGAGTAAAACGAGTAAAACGAGTAAAACGAGTAAATCGAGTAAAACGAGTAAAACGAGTAAAACTAGTTAAACGAGTAAAACGAGTAAAACGAGTAAAACGAGTAAAACGAGCAAAACGAGCAAAACGAGTAAAACGAGTAAAACGAGTAAAACGAGTAAAACGAGTAAAACGAGTAAAACGAGTAAAACGAGTAAAACGAGTAAAACGAGTAAAACGAGTAAAACGAGTAAATCGAGTAAAACGAGTAAAACGAGTAAAACGAGTAAAACGAGTAAAACGAGTAAAACGAGTAAAACGAGTAAAACGAGTAAAACGAGTAAAACGAGTAAAACGAGTAAAACGAGTAAAACGAGTAAAACGAGTAAAACGAGTAAAACGAGTAAAACGAGTAAAACGAGTAAAACGAGTAAAACGAGTAAAACGAGTAAAACTAGTAAAACGAGTAAAACTAGTAAAACTAGTAAAACGAGTAAAACGAGTAAAACTAGTTAAACGAGTAAAACGAGTAAAACGAGTAAAACGAGCAAAACGAGCAAAACGAGTAAAACGAGTAAAACGAGTAAAACGAGTAAAACGAGTAAAACGAGTAAAACGAGTAAAACGAGTAAAACGAGTAAAACGAGTAAAACGAGTAAAACGAGTAAAACGAGTAAAACGAGTAAAACGAGTAAAACGAGTAAAACGAGTAAAACGAGTAAAACGAGTAAAACGAGTAAATCGAGTAAATCGAGTAAAACGAGTAAAACGAGTAAAACGAGTAAAACGAGTAAAACGAGTAAAACGAGTAAAACGAGTAAAACGAGTAAATCGAGTAAATCGAGTAAAACGAGTAAAACGAGTAAAACTAGTTAAACGAGTAAAACGAGTAAAACGAGTAAAACGAGCAAAACGAGCAAAACGAGTAAAACGAGTAAAACGAGTAAAACGAGTAAAACGAGTAAAACGAGTAAAACGAGTAAAACGAGTAAAACGAGTAAAACGAGTAAAACGAGTAAAACGAGTAAAACGAGTAAATCGAGTAAAACGAGTAAAACGAGTAAAACGAGTAAAACGAGTAAAACGAGTAAAACGAGTAAAACGAGTAAAACGAGTAAAACGAGTAAAACGAGTAAAACGAGTAAAACGAGTAAAACGAGTAAAACGAGTAAAACGAGTAAAACGAGTAAATCTAGTAAAACTAGTAAAACTAGTAAAGCGAGTAAAACGAGTAAAGCGAGTAAAGCGAGTAAAACTAGTAAAACTAGTAAAACTAGTAAATCGAGTAAAATGAGTAAAACGAGTAAAACGAGTAAAACGAGTAAAACGAGTAAAACGAGTAAAACGAGTAAAACGAGTAAAACGAGTAAAACGAGTAAAACGAGTAAAACGAGTAAAACGAGTAAAACGAGTAAAACGAGTAAAACGAGTAAAACGAGTAAAACGAGTAAAACGAGTAAAACGAGTAAAACGAGTAAAACGAGTAAAACGAGTAAAACGAGTAAAACGAGTAAAACGAGTAAAACGAGTAAAACGAGTAAAACGAGTAAAACGAGTAAAACGAGTAAAACGAGTAAAACGAGTAAAACGAGTAAAACGAGTAAAACGAGTAAAACGAGTAAAACGAGTAAAACGAGTAAAACGAGTAAAACGAGTAAAACGAGTAAATCGAGTAAATCGAGTAAATCGAGTAAAACGAGTAAAACGAGTAAAACGAGTAAAACGAGTAAAACGAGTAAAACGAGTAAAACGAGTAAAACGAGTAAAACGAGTAAAACGAGTAAAACGAGTAAAACGAGTAAAACTAGTAAAACGAGTAAAACTAGTAAAACTAGTAAAACGAGTAAAACGAGTAAAACGAGTAAAACGAGTAAAACGAGTAAAACGAGTAAAACGAGTAAAACGAGTAAAACGAGTAAAACGAGTAAAACGAGTAAAACGAGTAAAACGAGTAAAACGAGTAAAACGAGTAATACGAGTAAAACGAGTAAAACGAGTAAAACGAGTAATACGAGTAAAACGAATAAAACGAATAAAACGAGTAAAACGAGTAAAACGAGTAAAACGAGTAAAACGAGTAAAACGAGTAAAACGAGTAAAACGAGTAAAACGAGTAAAACGAGTAAAACGAGTAAAACGAGTAAAACGAGTAAAACGAGTAAAACGAGTAAAACGAGTAAAACGAGTAAAACGAGTAAAACGAGTAAAACGAGTAAAACGAGTAAAACGAGTAAATCGAGTAAATCGAGTAAAACGAGTAAAACGAGTAAAACGAGTAAAACGAGTAAAACGAGTAAAACGAGTAAAACGAGTAAAACGAGTAAAACGAGTAAAACGAGTAAATCGAGTAAAACGAGTAAAACGAGTAAAACTAGTTAAACGAGTAAAACGAGTAAAACGAGTAAAACGAGCAAAACGAGCAAAACGAGTAAAACGAGTAAAACGAGTAAAACGAGTAAAACGAGTAAAACGAGTAAAACGAGTAAAACGAGTAAAACGAGTAAAACGAGTAAAACGAGTAAAACGAGTAAAACGAGTAAAACGAGTAAAACGAGTAAAACGAGTAAAACGAGTAAAACGAGTAAAACGAGTAAAACGAGTAAAACGAGTAAAACGAGTAAAACGAGTAAATCGAGTAAATCGAGTAAAACGAGTAAAACGAGTAAAACGAGTAAAACGAGTAAAACGAGTAAAACGAGTAAAACGAGTAAATCGAGTAAAACGAGTAAAACGAGTAAAACTAGTTAAACGAGTAAAACGAGTAAAACGAGCAAAACGAGCAAAACGAGTAAAACGAGTAAAACGAGTAAAACGAGTAAAACGAGTAAAACGAGTAAAACGAGTAAAACGAGTAAAACGAGTAAAACGAGTAAAACGAGTAAAACGAGTAAATCGAGTAAAACGAGTAAAACGAGTAAAACGAGTAAAACGAGTAAAACGAGTAAAACGAGTAAAACGAGTAAAACGAGTAAAACGAGTAAAACGAGTAAAACGAGTAAAACGAGTAAAACGAGTAAAACGAGTAAAACGAGTAAAACGAGTAAAACGAGTAAATCTAGTAAAACTAGTAAAACTAGTAAAGCGAGTAAAACGAGTAAAGCGAGTAAAGCGAGTAAAACTAGTAAAACTAGTAAATCGAGTAAATCGAGTAAATCGAGTAAAACGAGTAAAACGAGTAAAACGAGTAAAACGAGTAAAACGAGTAAAACGAGTAAAACGAGTAAAACGAGTAAAACGAGTAAATCGAGTAAAACGAGTAAAACGAGTAAAACTAGTTAAACGAGTAAAACGAGGAAAACGAGTAAAACGAGCAAAACGAGCAAAACGAGTAAAACGAGTAAAACGAGTAAAACGAGTAAAACGAGTAAAACGAGTAAAACGAGTAAAACGAGTAAAACGAGTAAAACGAGTAAAACGAGTAAAACGAGTAAATCGAGTAAAACGAGTAAAACGAGTAAAACGAGTAAAACGAGTAAAACGAGTAAAACGAGTAAAACGAGTAAAACGAGTAAAACGAGTAAAACGAGTAAAACGAGTAAAACGAGTAAAACGAGTAAAACGAGTAAAACGAGTAAAACGAGTAAAACGAGTAAAACGAGTAAAACGAGTAAAACGAGTAAAACGAGTAAAACGAGTAAAACGAGTAAAACGAGTAAAACGAGTAAAACGAGTAAAACGAGTAAAACGAGTAAAACGAGTAAAACGAGTAAAACGAGTAAAACGAGTAAAACGAGTAAAACGAGTAAATCGAGTAAATCGAGTAAAACGAGTAAAACGAGTAAAACGAGTAAAACGAGTAAAACGAGTAAAACGAGTAAAACGAGTAAAACGAGTAAAACGAGTAAAACGAGTAAAACGAGTAAAACGAGTAAAACTAGTAAAACGAGTAAAACTAGTAAAACTAGTAAAACGAGTAAAACGAGTAAAACGAGTAAAACGAGTAAAACGAGTAAAACGAGTAAAACGAGTAAAACGAGTAAAACGAGTAAAACGAGTAAAACGAGTAAAACGAGTAAAACGAGTAAAACGAGTAAAACGAGTAATACGAGTAAAACGAGTAAAACGAGTAAAACGAGTAATACGAGTAAAACGAGTAAAACGAATAAAACGAGTAAAACGAGTAAAACGAGTAAAACGAGTAAAACGAGTAAAACGAGTAAAACGAGTAAAACGAGTAAAACGAGTAAAACGAGTAAAACGAGTAAAACGAGTAAAACGAGTAAAACGAGTAAAACGAGTAAAACGAGTAAAACGAGTAAAACGAGTAAAACGAGTAAAACGAGTAAAACGAGTAAAACGAGTAAAACGAGTAAATCGAGTAAATCGAGTAAAACGAGTAAAACGAGTAAAACGAGTAAAACGAGTAAAACGAGTAAAACGAGTAAAACGAGTAAAACGAGTAAAACGAGTAAAACGAGTAAATCGAGTAAAACGAGTAAAACGAGTAAAACTAGTTAAACGAGTAAAACGAGTAAAACGAGTAAAACGAGCAAAACGAGCAAAACGAGTAAAACGAGTAAAACGAGTAAAACGAGTAAAACGAGTAAAACGAGTAAAACGAGTAAAACGAGTAAAACGAGTAAAACGAGTAAAACGAGTAAAACGAGTAAAACGAGTAAAACGAGTAAAACGAGTAAAACGAGTAAAACGAGTAAAACGAGTAAAACGAGTAAAACGAGTAAAACGAGTAAAACGAGTAAAACGAGTAAAACGAGTAAATCGAGTAAATCGAGTAAAACGAGTAAAACGAGTAAAACGAGTAAAACGAGTAAAACGAGTAAAACGAGTAAAACGAGTAAATCGAGTAAAACGAGTAAAACGAGTAAAACTAGTTAAACGAGTAAAACGAGTAAAACGAGCAAAACGAGCAAAACGAGTAAAACGAGTAAAACGAGTAAAACGAGTAAAACGAGTAAAACGAGTAAAACGAGTAAAACGAGTAAAACGAGTAAAACGAGTAAAACGAGTAAAACGAGTAAAACGAGTAAATCGAGTAAAACGAGTAAAACGAGTAAAACGAGTAAAACGAGTAAAACGAGTAAAACGAGTAAAACGAGTAAAACGAGTAAAACGAGTAAAACGAGTAAAACGAGT
>NW_027487944.1:0-11857 GCF_050908995.1 Andrena cerasifolii | reverse complement strand
CCAACGAACCAACGAACCAACGAACCAACGAACCAACGAACCAACGAACCAACGAACCAACGAACCATCGAACCAACGAACAAGCGAACAAGCGAACAAACGAACAAACGAACAAATGAACAAACGAACAAACGAACAAACGAACAAACGAACAAAGAAAGAAAGAAACAAAGAAACAAACGAACCAACGAACCAACGAACCAACGGACCAACGAACCAACGAATCGACGAACCAACGAACCAACGAACCAACGAACCAACGAACCAACGAACCAACGAACAAACGAACAAACGAACAAACGAACAAACGAACAAACGAACAAACGAACAAACGAACAAACGAACAAACGAACAAACGAACAAACGAACAAACGAACAAACGAACAAACGAACAAATGAACAAACGAACAAACGAACCAACGAACCAACGAACCAACGAACCAACGAAACGGCGAACCAACGAACCAACGAACCAACGAACCAACGAACCAACGAACCAACGAACCAACGAACCAACGAACCAACGAACCAACGAACCAACGAAGCAACGAACAAACGATCAAACGAACAAACGAACAAACGAACAAATGAACAAACGAACAAACGAACAAAGAAAGAAAGAAACAAAGAAAAAAAGAAACAAACGAACCAACGGAACAACGAACCAACGAACCGATGAAACAACGAACCAACTAACCAACGAACCAACGAACCAACGAACCAACGAACCAACGAACCAACGAACCAACGAACCAACGAACCAACGAACCAACGAACCAACGAACCAACGAACAAACGAACAAGCGAACAAACGAACAAACGAACAAAGAAAGAAAGAAACAAAGAAACAAACGAACCAACGAACCAACGAACCAACGAAGCAACGAAGCAACGAACAAACGAACAAACGAACAAACGAACAAACGAACAAACGAACAAACGAACAAAGGAACAAAAGAACAAATGAACAAACGAACAAACGAACAAAGGAAGAAAGAAACAAAGAAACAAAGAAACAAACGAACCAACGAACCAACGGACCAACGAACCAACGAATCGACGAACCAACGAACCAACGAACAAACGAACCAACGAACCAACGAACAAACGAACAAGCGAACAAACGAACAAACGAACAAAGAAAGAAAGAAACAAAGAAACAAACGAACCAACGAACCAACGAACCAACGAAGCAACGAAGCAACGAACAAACGAACAAACGAACAAACGAACAAACGAACAAACGAACAAAGGAACAAAAGAACAAATGAACAAACGAACAAACGAACAAAGGAAGAAAGAAACAAAGAAACAAAGAAACAAACGAACCAACGAACCAACGGACCAACGAACCAACGAATCGACGAACCAACGAACCAACGAACAAACGAACAAACGAACAAACGAACAAACGAACAAACGAACAAACGAACAAACGAACAAACGAACAAACGAACAAACGAACAAACGAACAAACGAACAAATGAACAAACGAACAAACGAACCAACGGACCAACGAACCAACGAACCAACGAACCAACGAACAAACGAACAAGCGAACAAACGAACAAACGAACAAAGAAAGAAAGAAACAAAGAAACAAACGAACCAACGAACCAACGAACCAACGAACCAACGAAGCAACGAACCAACGAACAAACGAACAAACGAACAAACGAACAAACGAACAAACGAACAAACGAACAAATGAACAAACGAACAAACGAACAAAGAAAGAAAGAAACAAAGAAACAAACGAACCAACGAACCAACGGACCTACGAACCAACGAATCGACGAACCAACGAACCAACGAACCAACGAACCAACGAACCAACGAACCAACGAACCAACGAACCAACGAACCAACGAACCAACGAACCAACGAACCAACGAACCAACGAACCAACGAACCAACGAACCAACGAACCAACGAACCAACGAACCAACGAACCAACGAACCAACGAACCAACGAACCAACGAACCAACGAACCAACGAACCAACGAACCAACGAACCATCGAACCAACGAACAAGCGAACAAGCGAACAAACGAACAAACGAACAAATGAACAAACGAACAAACGAACAAAGAAAGAAAGAAACAAAGAAACAAACGAACCAACGAACCAACGGACCAACGAACCAACGAATCGACGAACCAACGAACCAACGAACCAACGAACCAACGAACCAACGAACCAACGAACCAACGAACAAACGAACAAACGAACAAACGAACAAACGAACAAACGAACAAACGAACAAACGAACAAACGAACAAACGAACAAACGAACAAACGAACAAACGAACAAACGAACAAACGAACAAACGAACAAACGAACAAATGAACAAACGAACAAACGAACCAACGAACCAACGAACCAACGAACCAACGAAACGGCGAACCAACGAACCAACGAACCAACGAACCAACGAACCAACGAACCAACGAACCAACGAACCAACGAACCAACGAACCATCGAACCAACGAACAAGCGAACAAGCGAACAAACGAACAAACGAACAAATGAACAAACGAACAAACGAACAAAGAAAGAAAGAAACAAAGAAACAAACGAACCAACGAACCAACGGACCAACGAACCAACGAATCGACGAACCAACGAACAAACGACCAAACGAACAAACGAACAAATGAACAAACGAACAAATGAACAAACGAACAAACGAACAAAGAAAGAAAGAAACAAAGAAACAAACGAACCAACGAACCAACGGACCAACGAACCAACGAATCGACGAACCAACGAACCAACGAACAAAGGAACAAACGAACAAACGAACAAACGAACAAACGAACAAACGAACAAACGAACAAACGAACAAACGAACAAACGAACAAACGAACAAACGAACAAATGAACAAACGAACAAACGAACAAAGAAAGAAAGAAACAAAGAAACAAAGAAACAAACTAACCAACGGACCAACGAACCAACGAACCGACGAACCAACGAACCAACGAACCAACGAACCAACGAACCAACGAACCAACGAACCAACGAACCAACGAACCAACGAACCAACGAACCAACGAACCAACGAACCAACGAACCAACGAACCAACGAACCAACGAACCAACGAACCAACGAAACGGCGAACCAACGAACCAACGAACCAACGAACCAACGAACCAACGAACCAAGGAACCAACGAACCAACGAACCAACGAACCAACGAACAAACGAACAAACGAACAAACGAACAAACGAACAAACGAACAAACGAACAAACGAACAAACGAACAAACGAACAAACGAACAAACGAACAAATGAACAAACGAACAAACGAACAAAGAAAGAAAGAAACAAAGAAACAAACGAACCAACGAACCAACGAACCAACGGACCAACGAACCAACGAATCGACGAACCAACGAACCAACGAACCAACGAACCAACGAACCAACGAACCAACGAACCAACGAAGCAACGAACAAACGATCAAACGAACAAACGAACAAACGAACAAATGAACAAACGAACAAACGAACAAAGAAAGAAAGAAACAAAGAAAAAAAGAAACAAACGAACCAACGGAACAACGAACCAACGAACCGATGAAACAACGAACCAACTAACCAACGAACCAACGAACCAACGAACCAACGAACCAACGAACCAACGAACCAACGAACCAACGAACCAACGAACCAACGAACAAACGAACAAGCGAACAAACGAACAAACGAACAATCGAACAAACGAACAAACGAACAAATGAACAAACGAACAAACGAACCAACGAACCAACGAACCAACGAACCAACGAACCAACGAACCAACGAACCAACGAACCAACGAACCAACGAACCAACGAACCAACGAACCAACGAACCAACGAACCAACGAACCAACGAACCAACGAACCAACGAACCAACGAACCAACGAACCAACGAACCAACGAACAAACGAACAAACGAACAAACGAACAAACGAACAAATGAACAAACGAACAAACGAACAAAGAAAGAAAGAAACAAAGAAACAAACGAACCAACGAACCAACGAACCAACGAACCATCGAACCAACGAACAAGCGAACAAACGAACAAGCGAACAAACGAACAAACGAACAAACTAACAAAGAAAGAAAGAAACAAAGAAACAAACGAACCAACGAACCAACGAACCAACGAACCAACGAACCAACGAACCAACGAACCAACGAACCAACGAACCAACGAACCAACGAACCAACGAACCAACGAACCAACGAACCAACGAACCAACGAACCAACGAACCAACGAACCAACGAACCAACGAACCAACGAACCAACGAACCAACGAACCAACGAACCAACGAACCAACGAACCAACGAACCAACGAACCAACGAACCAACGAACCAACGAACCAACGAACCAACGAACCAACGAACCAACGAACCAACGAACAAACGAACAAACGAACAAACGAACAAACGAACAAACGAACAAACGAACAAACGAACAAACGAACAAACGAACAAACGAACAAATGAACAAACGAACAAACGAACAAAGAAAGAAAGAAACAAAGAAACAAACGAACCAACGAACCAACGAACCAACGGACCAACGAACCAACGAATCGACGAACCAACGAACCAACGAACCAACGAACCAACGAACCAACGAACCAACGAACAAACGAACAAACGAACAAACGAACAAACGAACAAACGAACAAACGAACAAACGAACAAACGAACAATCGAACAAACGAACAAACGAACAAATGAACAAACGAACAAACGAACCAACGAACCAACGAACCAACGAACCAACGAAACGGCGAACCAACGAACCAACGAACCAACGAACCAACGCACCAACGAACCAACGAACCAACGAACCAACGAACCAACGAACCAACGAACCAACGAACCAACGAAGCAACGAACAAACGATCAAACGAACAAACGAACAAACGAACAAATGAACAAACGAACAAACGAACAAAGAAAGAAAGAAACAAAGAAAAAAAGAAACAAACGAACCAACGGAACAACGAACCAACGAACCGATGAAACAACGAACCAACTAACCAACGAACCAACGAACCAACGAACCAACGAACCAACGAACCAACGAACCAACGAACCAACGAACCAACGAACCAACGAACAAACGAACAAGCGAACAAACGAACAAACGAACAAAGAAAGAAAGAAACAAAGAAACAAACGAACCAACGAACCAACGAACCAACGAAGCAACGAAGAAACGAAGCAACGAACAAACGAACAAACGAACAAACGAACAAACGAACAAACGAACAAACGAACAAACGAACAAACGAACAAACGAACAAATGAACAAACGAACAAACGAACAAAGAAAGAAAGAAACAAAGAAACAAACGAACCAACGAACCAACGAATCGACGAACCAACGAACCAACGAACCAACGAATCAACGAACCAACGAACCAACGAACAAACGAACAAGCGAACAAACGAACAAACGAACAAAGAAAGAAAGAAACAAAGAAACAAACGATCCAACGAACCAACGAACCAACGAAGCAACGAAGCAACGAACAAACGAACAAACGAACAAACGAACAAACGAACAAACGAACAAAGGAACAAAAGAACAAATGAACAAACGAACAAACGAACAAAGGAAGAAAGAAACAAAGAAACAAAGAAACAAACGAACCAACGAACCAACGGACCAACGAACCAACGAATCGACGAACCAACGAACCAACGAACAAACGAACAAACGAACAAACGAACAAACGAACAAACGAACAAACGAACAAACGAACAAACGAACAAACGAACAAACGAACAAACGAACAAACGAACAAACGAACAAATGAACAAACGAACAAACGAACCAACGGACCAACGAACCAACGAACCAACGAACCAACGAACAAACGAACAAGCGAACAAACGAACAAACGAACAAAGAAAGAAAGAAACAAAGAAACAAACGAACCAACGAACCAACGAACCAACGAACCAACGAAGCAACGAAGCAACGAACAAACGAACAAACGAACAAACGAACAAACGAACAAACGAACAAACGAACAAATGAACAAACGAACAAACGAACAAAGAAAGAAAGAAACAAAGAAACAAACGAACCAACGAACCAACGGACCTACGAACCAACGAATCGACGAACCAACGAACCAACGAACCAACGAACCAACGAACCAACGAACCAACGAACCAACGAACCAACGAACCAACGAACCAACGAACCAACGAACCAACGAACCAACGAACTAACGAACCAACGAACCAACGAACCAACCAACCAACGAACCAACGAACCAACGAACCAACGAACCAACGAACCAACGAACCATCGAACCAACGAACAAGCGAACAAGCGAACAAACGAACAAACGAACAAATGAACAAACGAACAAACGAACAAAGAAAGAAAGAAACAAAGAAACAAACGAACCAACGAACCAACGGACCAACGAACCAACGAATCGACGAACCAACGAACCAACGAACCAACGAACCAACGAACCAACGAACAAACGAACAAACGAACAAACGAACAAACGAACAAACGAACAAACGAACAAACGAACAAACGAACAAACGAACAAACGAACAAACGAACAAACGAACAAACGAACAAACGAACAAACGAACAAACGAACAAATGAACAAACGAACAAACGAACCAACGAACCAACGAACCAACGAACCAACGAAACGGCGAACCAACGAACCAACGAACCAACGAACCAACGAACCAACGAACCAACGAACCAACGAACCAACGAACCAACGAACAAGCGAACAAGCGAACAAACGAACAAACGAACAAATGAACAAACGAACAAACGAACAAAGAAAGAAAGAAACAAAGAAACAAACGAACCAACGAACCAACGGACCAACGAACCAACGAATCGACGAACCAACGAACAAACGACCAAACGAACAAACGAACAAACGAACAAACGACCAAATGAACAAACGAACAAACGAACAAAGAAAGAAAGAAACAAAGAAACAAACGAACCAACGAACCAACGGACCAACGAACCAACGAATCGACGAACCAACGAACCAACGAACAAAGGAACAAACGAACAAACGAACAAACGAACAAACGAACAAACGAACAAATGAACAAACGAACAAACGAACAAAGAAAGAAAGAAACAAAGAAACAAAGAAACAAACTAACCAACGGACCAACGAACCAACGAACCGACGAACCAACGAACCAACGAACCAACGAACCAACGAACCAACGAACCAACGAACCAACGAACCAACGAACCAACGAACCAACGAACCAACGAACCAACGAACCAACGAACAAACGAACAAGCGAACAAACGAACAAACGAACAAAGAAAGAAAGAAACAAAGAAACAAACGAACCAACGAACCAACGAACCAACGAACCAACGAAGCAACGAAGCAACGAACAAACGAACAAACGAACAAACGAACAAACGAACAAACGAACAAACGAACAAACGAACAAATGAACAAACGAACAAACGAACAAAGAAAGAAAGAAACAAAGAAACAAACTAACCAACGAACCAACGAACCAACGAACCAAGGAACCAACGAACCAACGAACCAACGAACCAACGAACAAACGAACAAACGAACAAACGAACAAACGAACAAACGAACAAACGAACAAACGAACAAACGAACAAACGAACAAACGAACAAACGAACAAACGAACAAACGAACAAACGAACAAACGAACAAACGAACAAATGAACAAACGAACAAACGAACCAACGAACCAACGAACCAACGAACCAACGAAACGGCGAACCAACGAACCAACGAACCAACGAACCAACGAACCATCGAACCAACGAACAAGCGAACAAACGAACAAGCGAACAAACGAACAAACGAACAAACTAACAAAGAAAGAAAGAAACAAAGAAACAAACGAACCAACGAACCAACGAACCAACGAACCAACGAACCAACGAACCAACGAACCAACGAACCAACGAACCAACGAACCAACGAACCAACGAACCAACGAACCAACGAACCAACGAACCAACGAACCAACGAACCAACGAACCAACGAACCAACGAACCAACGAAACGGCGAACCAACGAACCAACGAACCAACGAACCAACGAACCAACGAACCAACGAACCAACGAACCAACGAACCAACGAACCAACGAACCAACGAACCAACGAACCAACGAACCAACGAACCAACGAACCAACGAACCAACGAACCAACGAACCAACGAACAAACGAACAAACGAACAAACGAACAAACGAACAAACGAACAAACGAACAAACGAACAAACGAACAAACGAACAAACGAACAAACGAACAAACGAACAAACGAACAAACGAACAAACGAACAAACGAACAAACGAACAAACGAACAAACGAACAAACGAACAAATGAACAAACGAACAAACGAACCAACGAACCAACGAACCAACGAACAAAGAAGGAAAGAAACAAAGAAACAAACGAACCAACGAACCAACGGACCAACGAACCAACGAACCAACGAACAAACGAACAAACGAACAAACGAACAAACGAACAAACGAACAAACGAACAAACGAACAAACGAACAAACGAACAAACGAACAAACGAACAAACGAACAAACGAACAAACGAACAAACGAACAAACGAACAAACGAACAAACGAACAAAGAAAGAAAGAAACAAAGAAACAAACGATCCAACGAACCAACGAACCAACGAACCAACGAACCAACGAACCAACGAACCAACGAACCAACGAACCAACGAACCAACGAACCAACGAACCAACGAACCAACGAACCAACGAACCAACGAACCAACGAACCAACGAACCAACGAACCTACGAACCAATGAACCAACGAACCAACGAACCAACGAACCAACGAACCAACGAACCAACGAACAAACGAACAAACGAACAAACGAACCAACGAACCAACGAACCAACGAACCAACGAACCAACGAACCAACGAACCAACGAACCAACGAACCAACGAACCAACGAACCAACGAACAAACGAACAAACGAACAAACGAACAAACGAACAAATGAACAAACGAACAAACGAACAAAGAAAGAAAGAAACAAAGAAACAAACGAACCAACGAACAAACGAACAAACGAACAAACGAACAAACGAACAAACGAACAAACGAACAAACGAACAAACGAACAAACGAACAAACGAACAAACGAACAAACGAACAAACGAACAAATGAACAAACGAACAAACGAACAAAGAAAGAAAGAAACAAAGAAACAAACGAACCAACGAACCAACGGACCAACGAACCAACGAACCAACGAACCAACGAACAAACGAACAAGCGAACAAACGAACAAACGAACAAAGAAAGAAAGAAACAAAGAAACAAACGAACCAACGAACCAACGAACCAACGAACCAACGAAGCAACGAAGCAACGAACAAACGAACAAACGAACAAAACGAACAAACGAACAAACGAACAACCGAACAAATGAACAAACGCACAAACGAACAAAGAAAGAAAGAAACAAAGAAACAAACGAACCAACGAACCAACGGACCTACGAACCAACGAATCGACGAACCAACGAACCAACGAACCAACGAACCAACGAACCAACGAACCAACGAACCAACGAACCAACGAACCAACGAACCAACGAACCAACGAACCAACGAACCAACGAACCAACGAACCAACGAACCAACGAACCAACGAACCAACGAACCAACGAACCAACGAACCAACGAACCAACGAACCAACGAACCAACGAACCAACGAACCATCGAACCAACGAACAAGCGAACAAGCGAACAAACGAACAAACGAACAAATGAACAAACGAACAAACGAACAAAGAAAGAAAGAAACAAAGAAACAAACGAACCAACGAACCAACGGACCAACGAAACAACGAATCGACGAACCAACGAACCAACGAACCAACGAACCAACGAACCAACGAACAAACGAACAAACGAACAAACGAACAAACGAACAAACGAACAAACGAACAAACGAACAAAGAAAGAAAGAAACAAAGAAACAAACGATCCAACGAACCAACGAACCAACGAACCAACGAACCAACGAACCAACGAACCAACGAACCAACGAACCAACGAACCAACGAACCAACGAACCAACGAACCAACGAACCAACGAACCAACGAACCAACGAACCAACGAAGCAACGAAGCAACGAAGCAACGAACAAACGAACAAACGAACAAACGAACAAACGAACAAACGAACAAACGAACAAACGAACAAATGAACAAACGAACAAACGAACAAAGAAAGAAAGAAAACAAAGAAACAAACGAACCAACGAACCAACGAATCGACGAACCAACGAACCAACGAACCAACGAATCAACGAACCAACGAACCAACGAACAAACGAACAAGCGAACAAACGAACAAACGAACAAAGAAAGAAAGAAACAAAGAAACAAACGAACCAACGAACCAACGAGACCAACGAAGCAACGAAGCAACCAACGAACAAACGAACAAACGAACAAACGAACAAACGAACAAACGAACAAAGGAACAAACGAACAAATGAACAAACGAACAAACGAACAAAGGAAGAAAGAAACAAAGAAACAAACGATCCAACGAACCAACGGACCAACGAACCAACGAATCGACGAACCAACGAACCAACGAACAAACGAACAAACGAACAAACGAACAAACGAACAAACGAACAAACGAACAAACGAACAAACGAACAAACGAACAAAGAAAGAAAGAAACAAAGAAACAAACGAACCAACGAACCAACGGACCAACGAACCAACGAACCAACGAACCAACGAACAAACGAACAAGCGAACAAACGAACAAACGAACAAAGAAAGAAAGAAACAAAGAAACAAACGAACCAACGAACCAACGAACCAACGAACCAACGAAGCAACGAAGCAACGAACAAACGAACAAACGAACAAAACGAACAAACGAACAAACGAACAAACGAACAAATGAACAAACGCACAAACGAACAAAGAAAGAAAGAAACAAAGAAACAAACGAACCAACGAACCAACGGACCTACGAACCAACGAATCGACGAACCAACGAACCAACGAACCAACGAACCAACGAACCAACGAACCAACGAACCAACGAACCAACGAACCAACGAACCAACGAACCAACGAACCAACGAACCAACGAACCAACGAACCAACGAACCAACGAACCAACGAACCAACGAACCAACGAACCAACGAACCAACGAACCAACGAACCAACGAACCAACGAACCAACGAACCAACGAACCATCGAACCAACGAACAAGCGAACAAGCGAACAAACGAACAAACGAACAAATGAACAAACGAACAAACGAACAAAGAAAGAAAGAAACAAAGAAACAAACGAACCAACGAACCAACGGACCAACGAACCAACGAATCGACGAACCAACGAACCAACGAACCAACGAACCAACGAACCAACGAACAAACGAACAAACGAACAAACGAACAAACGAACAAACGAACAAACGAACAAACGAACAAACGAACAAACGAACAAACGAACAAACGAACAAACGAACAAACGAACAAACGAACAAATGAACAAACGAACAAACGAACAAACGAACCAACGAACCAACGAACCAACGAACCAACGAAACGGCGAACCAACGAACCAACGAACCAACGAACCAACGAACCAACGAACCAACGAACCAACGAACCAACGAACCAACGAACCAACGAACCAACGAACCAACGAACCAACGAACCAACGAACCAACGAACCATCGAACCAACGAACAAGCGAACAAGCGAACAAACGAACAAACGAACAAATGAACAAACGAACAAACGAAC
>NW_027487943.1:0-11867 GCF_050908995.1 Andrena cerasifolii | reverse complement strand
TTGGTTCGTTGGTTCGTTGGTTCGTTGTTCGTTGGTTCGTTGGTTCATTGGTTCATTGGTTCGTTGGTTCGTTTTTTCTTTGTTTCTTTGTTTCTTTGTCTCTTTGTTCGATTGTTCGTTTGTTCGTTTGTTCGTTTGTTCGTTTGTTCGTTTGTTCGTTTGTTCGTTTGTTCGTTTGTTCGTTTGTTCGTTTGTTCGATTGTTCGATTGTTCGTTTGTTGGTTTGTTCGTTGGTTCGTTGGTTCGTTGTTTCGTTGGTTCGTTGGTTCGTTGGGTCGTTGGTTCGTTGGATCGTTGGTTCGTTGGTTCGTTGGATCGTTTTTTTCTTTGTTTCTTTGTTTCTTTGTCTCTTTGCTCGATTGTTCGTTTGTTCGTTTGTTCGTTTGTTCGTTTGGTTCGTTTGTTCGTTTGTTCGTTTGTTCGTTTGTTCGTTTGTTCGTTTGTTCGTTTGTTCGTTTGTTCGTTTGTTCGTTTGTTCGTTTGTTCGTTTGTTCGTTTGTTCGTTTGTTCGTTTGTTCGTTTGTTCGTTTGTTCGTTTGTTCGTTTGTTCGTTTGTTCGTTTGTTCGTTTGTTCGTTTGTTCGTTTGTTCGTTTGTTCGTTTGTTCGTTTGTTCGTTTGTTCGTTTGTTCGTTTGCTCGTTTGTTCGTTTGTTCGTTTGTTCGTTTGTTCGTTTGTTCGTTTGTTCGTTTGTTCGTTTGTTCGTTTGTTCGTTTGTTCGTTTGTTCGTTGGTTCTTTGTTTCGTTGGTTCGTTGTTTCGTTGGTTCGTTGGTTCGATTGTTCGTTAGTTCGTTGGATCGTTGGTTCGTTGGTTCGTTGGATCGTTTTTTTCTTTGTTTCTTTGTTTCTTTGTCTCTTTGCTCGATTGTTCGTTTGTTCGTTTGTTCGTTTGTTCGTTTGTTCGTTTGTTCGTTTGTTCGTTTGTTCGTTTGTTCGTTTGTTCGTTTGTTCGTTTGTTCGTTTGTTCGTTTGTTCGTTTGTTCGTTTGTTCGTTTGTTCGTTTGTTCGTTTGTTCGTTTGTTCGTTTGTTCGTTTGTTCGTTTGTTCGTTTGTTCGTTTGTTCGTTTGTTCGTTTGTTCGTTTGTTCGTTTGTTCGTTTGTTCGATTGTTCGTTTGTTCGTTTGTTCGTTTGTTCGCTTGTTCGTTTGTTCGTGGGTTCGTTGGTTCATTGGTTCGTTGGTTCGTTGGTTCGTTGGTTCGTTGGTTCGTTGGTTCGTTGGTTCGTTGGTTCGTTGGTTCGTTGGTTCGTTGGTTCGTTGGTTCGTTGGTTCGTTGTTTCGTTGGTTTTGTTCGTTGGTCGTTGGTTCATTGGTTCGTTGGTTCGTTTTTTCTTTGTTTCTTTGTTTCTTTGTCTCTTTGTTCGATTGTTCGTTTGTTCGTTTGTTCGTTTGTTCGTTTGTTCGTTTGTTCGTTTGTTCGTTTGTTCCTTTGTTCGTTTGTTCGTTTGTTCGTTTGTTCGTTTGTTCGTTTGTTCGATTGTTCGTTTGTTCGTTTGTTCTTTTATTCGTCTGTTCGTTTGTTCGTTTGTACGTTTGTTCGTTGTTCGTTTGTTCGTTTGTTCGTTTGTTCGTTTTGTCGTTTTTTTCGTTTTTTCGTTGGTTTGTTGGTTCGTTGGTTCGTTGGTTCGTTGGTTCGTTGTTTCGTTGGTTCGTTGGTTCGTTGGTTCGTTTTTTTCTTTGTTTCTTTGTTTCTTTGTCTCTTTGTTCGATTGTTCGTTTGTTCGTTTGTTCGTTTGATCGTTTGTTCGTTTATTCGTTTGTTCGTTTGTTCGTTTGTTCGTTTGTTCGTTTGTTCGTTTGTTCGTTTGTTCGTTTGTTCGTTTGTTCGTTTGTTCGTTTGTTCGTTTGTTCGTTTGTTCGTTTGTTCGTTTGTTCGTTTGTTCGTTTGTTCGTTTGTTCGTTTGTTCGTTTGTTCGTTTGTTCGTTTGTTCGTTTGTTCGTTTGTTCGTTTGTTCGTTTGTTCGTTTGTTCGTTTGTTCGTTTGTTCGTTTGTTCGTTGGTTCGTTGGTTCTTTGTTTCGTTGGTTCGTTGTTTCGTTGGTTCGTTGGTTCGATTGTTCGTTAGTTCGTTGGTTCGTTGGTTCGTTGGTTCGTTGGATCGTTTTTTTCTTTGTTTCTTTGTTTCTTTGTCTCTTTGCTCGATTGTTCGTTTGTTCGTTTGTTCGTTTGTTCGCTTGTTCGTTTGTTCGTGGGTTCGTTGGTTCATTGGTTCGTTGGTTCGTTGGTTCGTTGGTTCGTTGGTTCGTTGGTTCGTTGGTTCGTTGGTTCATTGGTTCGTTGGTTCGTTGGTTCGTTGGTTCGTTGGTTCGTTGGTTCGTTGGTTCGTTGGTTCGTTGGTTCGTTGGTTCGTTGGGTTGGTTCGTTGTTTCGTTGGTTGTTGGTTCGTTGGTTCGTTGGTTCGTTGGTTCGTTGTTTCGCTGGTTCGTTGGTTCGTTGGTTCGTTTTTTCTTTGTTTCTTTGTTTCTTTGTCTCTTTGTTCGATTGTTCGTTTGTTCGTTTGTTCGTTTGTTCGTTTGATCGTTTCTTCGTTTATTCGTTTGTTCGTTTGTTCGTTCGTTCGTTTGTTCGTTTGTTCGTTTGTTCGTTTGTTCGTTTGTTCGTTTGTTCGTTTGTTCGTTTGTTCGTTTGTTAGTTTGTTCGTTTGTTCGTTTGTTCGTTTGTTCGTTTGTTCGTTTGTTCGTTGTTCGTTTGTTCGTTTGTTCGTTTGTTCGTTTGTTCGTTTGTTCGTTTGTTCGTTTGTTCGTTTGTTCGTTTGTTCGTTTGTTCGTTTGTTCGTTTGTTCGTTTGTTCGTTTGTCGTTTGTTCGTTTGTTCGTTTGTTCGTTTGTTCGTTTGTTCGTTGGTTCTTTGTTTCGTTGGTTCGTTGTTTCGTTGGTTCGTTGGTTCGATTGTTCGTTAGTTCGTTGGTTCGTTGGTTCGTTGGTTCGTTGGTTCGTTGGATCGTTTTTTTCTTTGTTTCTTTGTTTCTTTGTCTCTTTGCTCGATTGTTCGTTTGTTCGTTTGTTCGTTTGTTCGCTTGTTCGTTTGTTCGTGGGTTCGTTGGTTCATTGGTTCGTTGGTTCGTTGGTTCGTTGGTTCATTGGTTCATTGGTTCGTTGGTTCGTTTTTTCTTTGTTTCTTTGTTTCTTTGTCTCTTTGTTCGATTGTTCGTTTGTTCGTTTGTTCGTTTGTTCGTTTGTTCGTTTGTTCGTTTGTTCGTTTGTTCGTTTGTTCGTTTGTTCGATTGTTCGATTGTTCGTTTGTTGGTTTGTTCGTTGGTTCGTTGGTTCGTTGTTTCGTTGGTTCGTTGGTTCGTTGGGTCGTTGGTTCGTTGGATCGTTGGTTCGTTGGTTCGTTGGATCGTTTTTTTCTTTGTTTCTTTGTTTCTTTGTCTCTTTGCTCGATTGTTCGTTTGTTCGTTTGTTCGTTTGTTCGTTTGTTCGTTTGTTCGTTTGTTCGTTTGTTCGTTTGTTCGTTTGTTCGTTTGTTCGTTTGTTCGTTTGTTCGTTTGTTCGTTTGTTCGTTTGTTCGTTTGTTCGTTTGTTCGTTTGTTCGTTTGTTCGTTTGTTCGTTTGTTCGTTTGTTCGTTTGTTCGTTTGTTCGTTTGTTCGTTTGTTCGTTTGTTCGTTTGTTCGTTTGTTCGTTTGTTCGTTTGTTCGTTTGTTCGTTTGTTCGTTTGTTCGTTTGTTCGTTTGTTCGTTTGTTCGTTTGTTCGTTTGTTCGTTTGTTCGTTTGTTCGCTTGTTCGTTTGTTCGTTTGTTCGTTTGTTCGTTTGTTCGTTTGTTCGTTTGTTCGTTTGTTCGTTTGTTCGTTTGTTCGTTTGTTCGTTGGTTCTTTGTTTCGTTGGTTCGTTGTTTCGTTGGTTCGTTGGTTCGATTGTTCGTTAGTTCGTTGGTTCGTTGGATCGTTTTTTTCTTTGTTTCTTTGTTTCTTTGTCTCTTTGCTCGATTGTTCGTTTGTTCGTTTGTTCGTTTGTTCGCTTGTTCGTTTGTTCGTTGGTTCTTTGTTTCGTTGGTTCGTTGTTTCGTTGGTTCGTTGGTTCGATTGTTCGTTAGTTCGTTGGTTCGTTGGTTCGTTGGTTCGTTGGATCGTTTTTTCTTTGTTTCTTTGTTTCTGTGTCTCTTTGCCCGATTGTTCGTTTGTTCGTTTGTTCGTTTGTTCGCTTGTTCGTTTGTTCGTGGGTTCGTTGGTTCATTGGTTCGTTGGTTCGTTGGTTCGTTGGTTCGTTGGTTCGTTTTTTTCTTTGTTTCTTTGTTTCTTTGTCTCTTTGTTCGATTGTTCGTTTGTTCGTTTGTTCGTTTGATCGTTTGTTCGTTTATTCGTTTGTTCGCTTGTTCGTTTGTTCGTTTGTTCGTTTGTTCGTTTGTTCGTTTGTTCGTTTGTTCGTTTGTTCGTTTGTTCGTTTGTTCGTTTGTTCGTTTGTTCGTTTGTTCGTTTGTTCGTTTGTTCGTTTGTTCGTTTGTTCGTTTGTTCGTTTGTTCGTTTGTTCGTTTGTTCGTTTGTTCGATTGTTCGTTTGTTCGTTTGTTCTTTTATTCGTTTGTTCGTTTGTTCGTTTGTTCGTTTGTTCGTTTGTTCGTTTGTTCGTTTGTTCGTTTGTTCGTTTGTTCGTTTGTTCGTTTGTTCGTTTGTTCGATTGTTCGATTGTTCGTTTGTTCGTTTGTTCGTTTGTTCGTTGGTTCGTTGGTTCGTTGTTTCGTTGGTTCGTTTGTTCGTTTGTTCGTTTGTTCGTTTGTTCGTTTGTTCGTTTGTTCGTTTGTTCGTTTGTTCGTTTGTTCGTTTGTTCGTTTGTTCGTTTGTTCGTTTGTTCGTTTGTTCGTTTGTTCGTTGGTTCGTTGTTTCGTTGGTTCGTTGGTTCGATTGTTCGTTAGTTCGTTAGTTCGTTGGTTCGTTGGTTCGTTGGTTCGTTGGATCGTTTTTTTCTTTGTTTCTTTGTTTCTTTGTCTCTTTGCTCGATTGTTCGTTTGTTCGTTTGTTCGTTTGTTCGCTTATTCGTTTGTTCGTGAGTTCGTTGGTTCATTGGTTCGTTGGTTCGTTGTTTCGTTGGTTCGTTGGTTCGTTGGTTCGTTGGTTCATTGGTTCGTTGGTTCGTTTTTCTTTGTTTCTTTGTTTCTTTGTCTCTTTGTTCGATTGTTCGTTTGTTCGTTTGTTCGTTTGTTCGTTTGTTCGTTTGTTCGTTTGTTCGTTTGTTCGTTTGTTCGTTTGTTCGTTTGTTCGTTTGTTCGTTTGTTCGTTTGTTCGTTTGTTCGTTTGTTCGTTTGTTCGTTTGTTCGTTTGTTCGTTTGTTCGTTTGTTCGTTTGTTCGTTTGTTCGTTTGTTCGTTTGTTCGTTTGTTCGATTGTTCGATTGTTCGTTTGTTGGTTTGTTCGTTGGTTCGTTGGTTCGTTGTTTCGTTGGTTCGTTGGTTCGTTGGGTCGTTGGTTCGTTGGTTCGTTGGTTCGTTGGTTCGTTTTATCTTTGTTTCTTTGTTTCTTTGTCTCTTTGTTCGATTGTTCGTTTGTTCCTTTGTTCGTTTGTTCGTTTGTTCGTTTGTTCGTTTGTTCGTTTGTTCGATTGTTCGTTTGTTCGTTTGTTCTTTTATTCGTCTGTTCGTTTGTTCGTTTGTTCGTTTGTTCGTTTTGTCGTTTTTTTCGTTTTTTCGTTGGTTTGTTGGTTCGTTGGTTCGTTGGTTCGTTTTTTCTTTGTTTCTTTGTTTCTTTGTCTCTTTGTTCGATTGTTCGTTTGTTCGTTTGTTCGTTTGATCGTTTGTTCGTTTATTCGTTTGTTCGTTTGTTCGTTTGTTCGTTTGTTCGTTTGTTCGTTTGTTCGTTTGTTCGTTTGTTCGTTTGTTCGTTTGTTCGTTTGTTCGTTTGTTCGTTTGTTCGTTTGTTCGTTTGTTCGTTTGTTCGTTTGTTCGTTTGTTCGTTTGTTCGTTTGTTCGTTTGTTCGTTTGTTCGTTTGTTCGTTTGTTCGTTTGTTCGTTTGTTCGTTTGTTCGTTTGTTCGTTTGTTCGTTTGTTCGTTTGTTCGTTTGTTCGTTTGTTCGTTTGTTCGTTTGTTCGTTTGTTCGTTTGTTCGTTTGTTCGTTTGTTCGTTTGTTCGTTTGATCGTTTGTTCGTTTGTTCGTTTGTTCGTTTGTTCGTTTGTTCGTTTGTTCGTTTGTTCGTTTGTTCGTTTGTTCGTTTGTTCGATTGTTCGATTGTTCGTTTGTTGGTTTGTTCGTTGGTTCGTTGGTTCGTTGTTTCGTTGGTTCGTTGGTTCGTTGGGTCGTTGGTTCGTTGGTTCGTTGGTTCGTTGGTTCGTTTTATCTTTGTTTCTTTGTTTCTTTGTCTCTTTGTTCGATTGTTCGTTTGTTCCTTTGTTCGTTTGTTCGTTTGTTCGTTTGTTCGTTTGTTCGTTTGTTCGTTTGTTCGATTGTTCGTTTGTTCGTTTGTTCTTTTATTCGTCTGTTCGTTTGTTCGTTTGTTCGTTTGTTCGTTTGTTCGTTTGTTCGTTTGTTCGTTTGTTCGTTTGTTCGTTTGTTCGTTTGTTCGTTTGTTCGTTTGTTCGTTTGTTCGTTTGTTCGTTTTGTCGTTTTTTTCGTTTTTTCGTTGGTTTGTTGGTTCGTTGGTTCGTTGGTTCGTTGGTTCGTTGTTTCGTTGGTTCGTTGGTTCGTTGGTTCGTTTTTTCTTTGTTTCTTTGTTTCTTTGTCTCTTTGTTCGATTGTTCGTTTGTTCGTTTGTTCGTTTGATCGTTTGTTCGTTTATTCGTTTGTTCGTTTGTTCGTTTGTTCGTTTGTTCGTTTGTTCGTTTGTTCGTTTGTTCGTTTGTTCGTTTGTTCGTTTGTTCGTTTGTTCGTTTGTTCGTTTGTTCGTTTGTTCGTTTGTTCGTTTGTTCGTTTGTTCGTTTGTTCGTTTGTTCGTTTGTTCGTTTGTTCGTTTGTTCGTTTGTTCGTTTGTTCGTTTGTTCGTTTGTTCGTTTGTTCGTTTGTTCGTTTGTTCGTTTGTTCGTTTGTTCGTTTGTTCGTTTGTTCGTTTGTTCGTTTGTTCGTTTGTTCGTTTGTTCGTTTGTTCGTTTGTTCGTTTGTTCGTTTGTTCGTTTGTTCGTATGTTCGTTTGTTCGTTTGTTCGTTTGTTCGTTTGTTCGTTTGTTCGTTTGTTCGTTTGTTCGTTTGTTCGTTTGTTCGTTTGTTCGTTTGTTCGTTTGTTCGTTTGTTCGTTTGTTCGTTTGTTCGTTTGTTCGTTTGTTCGTTTGTTCGTTTGTTCGTTTGTTCGTTTGTTCGTTTGTTCGTTTGTTCGTTTGTTCGTTTGTTCGTTTGTTCGTTTGTTCGTTTTTTCGTTTGTTCGTTTGTTCGTTTGTTCGTTTGTTCGTTTGTTCGTTTGTTCGTTTGTTCGATTGTTCGTTTGTTCGTTTGTTCTTTTATTCGTCTGTTCGTTTGTTCGTATGTTCGTTTGTTCGTTTGTTCGTTTGTTCGTTTGTTCGTTTGTTCGTTTGTTCGTTTGTTCGTTTGTTCGTTTGTTCGTTTGTTCGTTTGTTCGTTAGTTCGTTAGTTCGTTGGTTCGTTGGTTCGTTGGTTCGTTGGATCGTTTTTTTCTTTGTTTCTTTGTTTCTTTGTCTCTTTGCTCGATTGTTCGTTTGTTCGTTTGTTCGTTTGTTCGCTTATTCGTTTGTTCGTGGGTTCGTTGGTTCATTGGTTCGTTGGTTCGTTGGTTCGTTGGTTCGTTGGTTCGTTGGTTCGTTGGTTCATTGGTTCGTTGGTTCGTTTTTCTTTGTTTCTTTGTTTCTTTGTCTCTTTGTTCGATTGTTCGTTTGTTCGTTTGTTCGTTTGTTCGTTTGTTCGTTTGTTCGTTTGTTCGTTTGTTCGTTTGTTCGTTTGTTCGTTTGTTCGTTTGTTCGTTTGTTCGTTTGTTCGTTTGTTCGTTTGTTCGTTTGTTCGTTTGTTCGTTTGTTCGTTTGTTCGTTTGTTCGTTTGTTCGTTTGTTCGATTGTTCGATTGTTCGTTTGTTGGTTTGTTCGTTGGTTCGTTGGTTCGTTGTTTCGTTGGTTCGTTGGTTCGTTGGGTCGTTGGTTCGTTGGTTCGTTGGTTCGTTGGTTCGTTTTATCTTTGTTTCTTTGTTTCTTTGTCTCTTTGTTCGATTGTTCGTTTGTTCCTTTGTTCGTTTGTTCGTTTGTTCGTTTGTTCGTTTGTTCGTTTGTTCGTTTGTTCGATTGTTCGTTTGTTCGTTTGTTCGTTTGTTCTTTTATTCGTCTGTTCGTTTGTTCGTTTGTTCGTTTGTTCGTTTTGTCGTTTTTTTCGTTTTTTCGTTGGTTTGTTGGTTCGTTGGTTCGTTGGTTCGTTTTTTCTTTGTTTCTTTGTTTCTTTGTCTCTTTGTTCGATTGTTCGTTTGTTCGTTTGTTCGTTTGATCGTTTGTTCGTTTATTCGTTTGTTCGTTTGTTCGTTTGTTCGTTTGTTCGTTTGTTCGTTTGTTCGTTTGTTCGTTTGTTCGTTTGTTCGTTTGTTCGTTTGTTCGTTTGTTCGTTTGTTCGTTTGTTCGTTTGTTCGTTTGTTCGTTTGTTCGTTTGTTCGTTTGTTCGTTTGTTCGTTTGTTCGTTTGTTCGTTTGTTCGTTTGTTCGTTTGTTCGTTTGTTCGTTTGTTCGTTTGTTCGTTTGTTCGTTTGTTCGTTTGTTCGTTTGTTCGTTTGTTCGTTTGTTCGTTTGTTCGTTTGTTCGTTTGTTCGTTTGTTCGTTTGTTCGTTTGATCGTTTGTTCGTTTGTTCGTTTGTTCGTTTGTTCGTTTGTTCGTTTGTTCGTTTGTTCGTTTGTTCGTTTGTTCGTTTGTTCGATTGTTCGATTGTTCGTTTGTTGGTTTGTTCGTTGGTTCGTTGGTTCGTTGTTTCGTTGGTTCGTTGGTTCGTTGGGTCGTTGGTTCGTTGGTTCGTTGGTTCGTTGGTTCGTTTTATCTTTGTTTCTTTGTTTCTTTGTCTCTTTGTTCGATTGTTCGTTTGTTCCTTTGTTCGTTTGTTCGTTTGTTCGTTTGTTCGTTTGTTCGTTTGTTCGTTTGTTCGTTTGTTCGATTGTTCGTTTGTTCGTTTGTTCTTTTATTCGTCTGTTCGTTTGTTCGTTTGTTCGTTTGTTCGTTTGTTCGTTTGTTCGTTTGTTCGTTTGTTCGTTTGTTCGTTTGTTCGTTTGTTCGTTTGTTCGTTTGTTCGTTTGTTCGTTTGTTCGTTTGTTCGTTTGTTCGTTTTGTCGTTTTTTTCGTTTTTTCGTTGGTTTGTTGGTTCGTTGGTTCGTTGGTTCGTTGGTTCGTTGTTTCGTTGGTTCGTTGGTTCGTTGGTTCGTTTTTTCTTTGTTTCTTTGTTTCTTTGTCTCTTTGTTCGATTGTTCGTTTGTTCGTTTGTTCGTTTGATCGTTTGTTCGTTTATTCGTTTGTTCGTTTGTTCGTTTGTTCGTTTGTTCGTTTGTTCGTTTGTTCGTTTGTTCGTTTGTTCGTTTGTTCGTTTGTTCGTTTGTTCGTTTGTTCGTTTGTTCGTTTGTTCGTTTGTTCGTTTGTTCGTTTGTTCGTTTGTTCGTTTGTTCGTTTGTTCGTTTGTTCGTTTGTTCGTTTGTTCGTTTGTTCGTTTGTTCGTTTGTTCGTTTGTTCGTTTGTTCGTTTGTTCGTTTGTTCGTTTGTTCGTTTGTTCGTTTGTTCGTTTGTTCGTTTGTTCGTTTGTTCGTTTGTTCGTTTGTTCGTTTGTTCGTTTGTTCGTTTGTTCGTATGTTCGTTTGTTCGTTTGTTCGTTTGTTCGTTTGTTCGTTTGTTCGTTTGTTCGTTTGTTCGTTTGTTCGTTTGTTCGTTTGTTCGATTGTTCGTTAGTTCGTTGGTTCGTTGGTTCGTTGGTTCGTTGGATCGTTTTTTTCTTTGTTTCTTTGTTTCTTTGTCTCTTTGCTCGATTGTTCGTTTGTTCGTTTGTTCGTTTTGTTTGTTCGCTTGTTCGTTTGTTCGTGGGTTCGTTTGTTCATTGGTTCGTTGGTTCGTTGGTTCGTTGGTTCGTTGGTTCGTTGGTTCGTTGGTTCGTTGGTTCATTGGTTCGTTGGTTCGTTGGTTCGTTGGTTCGTTGGTTCGTTGGTTCGTTGGTTCGTTGGTTCGTTGGTTCGTTGGTTCGTTGGTTCGTTGGTTCGTTGTTTCGTTGGTTTGTTGGTTCGTTGGTTCGTTGGTTCGTTGGTTCGTTGGTTCGTTGTTTCGCTGGTTCGTTGGTTCGTTGGTTCGTTTTTTCTTTGTTTCTTTGTTTCTTTGTCTCTTTGTTCGATTGTTCGTTTGTTCGTTTGTTCGTTTGTTCGTTTGATCGTTTCTTCGTTTATTCGTTTGTTCGTTTGTTCGTTCGTTCGTTTGTTCGTTTGTTCGTTTGTTCGTTTGTTCGTTTGTTCGTTTGTTCGTTTGTTCGTTTGTTCGTTTGTTAGTTTGTTCGTTTGTTCGTTTGTTCGTTTGTTCGTTTGTTCGTTTGTTCGTTTGTTCGTTTGTTCGTTTGTTCGTTTGTTCGTTTGTTCGTTTGTTCGTTTGTTCGTTTGTTCGTTTGTTCGTTTGTTCGTTTGTTCGTTTGTTCGTTTGTTCGTTTGTTCGTTTGTTCGTTTGTTCGTTTGTTCGTTTGTTCGTTTGTTCGTTTGTTCGTTGGTTCTTTGTTTCGTTGGTTCGTTGTTTCGTTGGTTCGTTGGTTCGATTGTTCGTTAGTTCGTTGGTTCGTTGGTTCGTTGGTTCGTTGGTTCGTTGGATCGTTTTTTTCTTTGTTTCTTTGTTTCTTTGTCTCTTTGCTCGATTGTTCGTTTGTTCGTTTGTTCGTTTGTTCGCTTGTTCGTTTGTTCGTGGGTTCGTTGGTTCATTGGTTCGTTGGTTCGTTGGTTCGTTGGTTCATTGGTTCATTGGTTCGTTGGTTCGTTTTTCTTTGTTTCTTTGTTTCTTTGTCTCTTTGTTCGATTGTTCGTTTGTTCGTTTGTTCGTTTGTTCGTTTGTTCGTTTGTTCGTTTGTTCGTTTGTTCGTTTGTTCGATTGTTCGATTGTTCGTTTGTTGGTTTGTTCGTTGGTTCGTTGGTTCGTTGGTTCGTTGTTTCGTTGGTTCGTTGGTTCGTTGGGTCGTTGGTTCGTTGGATCGTTGGTTCGTTGGTTCGTTGGATCGTTTTTTTCTTTGTTTCTTTGTTTCTTTGTCTCTTTGCTCGATTGTTCGTTTGTTCGTTTGTTCGTTTGTTCGTTTGTTCGTTTGTTCGTTTGTTCGTTTGTTCGTTTGTTCGTTTGTTCGTTTGTTCGTTTGTTCGTTTGTTCGTTTGTTCGTTTGTTCGTTTGTTCGTTTGTTCGTTTGTTCGTTTGTTCGTTTGTTCGTTTGTTCGTTTGTTCGTTTGTTCGTTTGTTCGTTTGTTCGTTTGTCCGTTTGTTCGTTTGTTCGTTTGTTCGTTTGTTCGTTTGTTCGTTTGTTCGTTTGTTCGTTTGTTCGTTTGTTCGTTTGTTCGTTTGTTCGTTTGTTCGTTTGTTCGTTTGTTCGTTTGTTCGTTTGTTCGTTTGTTCGTTTGTTCGCTTGTTCGTTTGTTCGTTTGTTCGTTTGTTCGTTTGTTCGTTTGTTCGTTTGTTCGTTTGTTCGTTTGTTCGTTTGTTCGTTGGTTCTTTGTTTCGTTGGTTCGTTGTTTCGTTGGTTCGTTGGTTCGATTGTTCGTTAGTTCGTTGGTTCGTTGGATCGTTTTTTTCTTTGTTTCTTTGTTTCTTTGTCTCTTTGCTCGGTTGTTCGTTTGTTCGTTTGTTCGTTTGTTCGCTTGTTCGTTTGTTCGTTGGTTCTTTGTTTCGTTGGTTCGTTGTTTCGTTGGTTCGTTGGTTCGATTGTTCGTTAGTTCGTTGGTTCGTTGGTTCGTTGGTTCGTTGGATCGTTTTTTCTTTGTTTCTTTGTTTCTGTGTCTCTTTGCCCGATTGTTCGTTTGTTCGTTTGTTCGTTTGTTCGT
>NW_027487942.1:0-11869 GCF_050908995.1 Andrena cerasifolii | reverse complement strand
TGTATCAGGAGAACATGAAGTGGAAAGAGGTACACTAAATTTCAGCTTCAAATGCATCGCCTTAAAGTTGCCAATAAGAGGCGCAGGCCTTTCAAGAGGTGTTCGAAAATTCTGCGTCTCTTCGTTAAACAGTCACTGTCTCGAAACATCTGCGCCACTTCTCGCTCTTTGATTTGCTCTCCGGAGACGTTACTTTGTGCCATCTCTTTCGACGGCATGTTCTCCTGTTACAAAGCCCAATTTTGTGCATTCTGAAAATTGTCGCCAAATTTTGGCCAATGTATCAGGAGAACATGATGTGGAAAGAGGTATACTAAATTTCAGCTTCAAAGGCATCGCCATAAAGTTGCCAACAAGAGGCGCAGGCCTTTCAAGGGGTGTTCGCAAATTCTGCGTCTCTTCGTTAAACAGTCACTGTCTCGAAACATCTGCGCCACTCCTCGCTCATTGATTTGCTCTCCGGAGACTTTACTTTGTGCCATCCCTTTCGACGGCACGTTCTCCTGTTACAAAGCGCAATTTTGTGCGTTCTGAAAATTTTCGCCAGATTTTGGCCAGCATATCATGAGAACATAAAGTGGAAAGATGTACACTAAATTTCAGCTTCAAAGGCATCGCCTTAAAGGTGCCAATAAGAGGCGCAGGCCTTTCAAGAGGTGTTCGAAAATTCTGCGTCTCTTCGTTAAACAGTCACTGTCTCGAAACACATGCGCCACTTCTCGCTCATTGATTTGCTCTCCGGAGACGTTACTTTGTGCCATCTCTTTCAACGGCATGATCTCCTGTTAAAAAGCGCAATTTTGTGCATTCTGAAAATATTCGCAGGTTTTGTCCAATATATCAGGAGAACATGAAGTGGAATGAGGTATACTAAATTTCAGTTTCAAATGCATCGCCTTAAAGTTGCCAATAAGAGGCGCAGGCCTTTCAAGAGGTGTTCGAAAATTCTGCGTCTCTTCGTTAAACAGTCACTGTCTCGAAACATCTGCGCCACTTCTCGCTCATTGATTTGCTATCCGGAGACGTTACTTTGTGCCATCTCTTTCGACGGCATGTTCTCCTGTTACAAAGCGCAATTTTGTGCGTGCTGAAAATTTTCGCCAGATTTTGGCCAATATATCATGAGAACATGAAGCGGAAAGAGGTATACTAAATTTCAGCTTCAAATGCATCGCCTTAAAGTTGCCAATAAGAGGCGCAGGCCTTTCAAGAGGTGTTCGAAAATTCTGCGTCTCTTCGTTAACCAGTCACTGTCTCGAAACATCTGCGCCACTTCTCGCTCTTTGATTTGCTCTCCGGTGATGTTCCTTTGTGCCATCTCTTTCGACGGCATGTTCTCCTGTTACAAAGCGCAATTTTGTGCATTCTGAAAATATTCGCCAGATTTTGACCAATATATCATGAGAACATAAAGTGGAAAGAGGTATACTAAATTTCAGCTTCAAATGCATCGCCTTAAAGTTGCCAATAAGAGGCGCAGGCCTATCAAGAGGTGTTCGAAAATTCTGCGTCTCTTCGTTAACCAGTCACTGTCTCGAAACATCTGCGCCACTTCTCGCTCTTTGATTTGCTCTCCGGTGATGTTACTTTGTGCCATCTCTTTCGACGGCATGTTCTCCTGTTACAAAGCGCAATTTTGTGCATTCTGAAAATATTCGCCAGATTTTGACCAATGTATCAGGAGAACATGAAGTGGAAAGAGGTACACTAAATTTCAGCTTCAAATGCATCGCCTTAAAGTTGCCAATAAGAGGCGCAGGCCTTTCAAGAGGTGTTCGAAAATTCTGCGTCTCTTCGTTAAACAGTCACTGTCTCGAAACATCTGCGCCACTTCTCGCTCTTTGATTTGCTCTCCGGAGACGTTACTTTGTGCCATCTCTTTGGACGGCATGTTCTCCTGTTACAAAGCCCAATTTTGTGCATTCTGAAAATTGTCGCCAAATTTTGGCCAATGTATCAGGAGAACATGATGTGGAAAGAGGTACACTAAATTTCAGCTTCAAATGCATCGCCTTAAAGTTGCCAATAAGAGGCGCAGGCCTTTCAAGAGGTGTTCGAAAATTCTGCGTCTCTTCGTTAACCAGTCACTGTCTCGAAACACATGCGCCACTTCTCGCTCATTGATTTGCTCTCCGGAGACGTTACTTTGTGCCATCTCTTTCAACGGCATGATCTCCTGTTAAAAAGCGCAATTTTGTGCATTCTGAAAATATTCGCAGGTTTTGTCCAATATATCAGGAGAACATGAAGTGGAATGAGGTATACTAAATTTCAGTTTCAAAGGCATCGCCGTAAAGTTGCTAATAAGAGGCGCAGGCCTTTCAAGAGGCGTTCGAAAATTCTGCGTCTCTTCTTAAACAGTCACTGTCTCGAAACATCTGCGCCACTTCTCGCTCTTTGATTTGCTCTTCCGAGACGTTACTTTGTGCCATCCATTTCGACGGCATGTTCTCCTGTTACAAAGCCCAATTTTGGGCATTCTGAAAATTTTCGCCAAATTTTGGCCAATGTATCAGGAGAACATGAAGTGGAAAGAGGTATACTAAATTTCAGCTTCAAATGCATCGCCTTAAAGTTGCCAATAAGAGGCGCAGGCCTTTCAAGAGGTGTTCGAAAATTCTGCGCCTCTTCGTTAACCAGTCACTGTCTCGAAACATCTGCGCCACTTCTCGCTCTTTGATTTGCTCTCCGGTGATGTTACTTTGTGCCATCTCTTTCGACGGCATGTTCTCCTGTTACAAAGCGCAATTTTGTGCATTCTGAAAATATTCGCCAGATTTTGACCAATGTATCAGGAGAACATGAAGTGGAAAGAGGTACACTAAATTTCAGCTTCAAATGCATCGCCTTAAAGTTGCCAATAAGAGGCGCAGGCCTTCCAAGAGGTGTTCGAAAATTCTGCGTCTCTTCGTTAAACAGTCACTGTCTCGAAACATCTGCGCCACTTCTCGCTCTTTGATTTGCTCTCTGGAGACGTTACCTTGTGCCATCCCTTTCGACGGCATGTTCTCCTATTACAAAGGGCAATTTTGTGCCTTC
Organism: Andrena cerasifolii; assembly: GCF_050908995.1. Lineage (NCBI taxonomy): Eukaryota > Metazoa > Arthropoda > Insecta > Hymenoptera > Andrenidae > Andrena > Andrena cerasifolii. Next base: position 8,830 of record NW_027487942.1, on the reverse strand, counting down.
TGAAAAATTTCGCCAGATTTTGGCCAATGTATCAGGAGAACATGAAGTGGAAAGAGGTACACTAAATTTCAGCTTCAAAGGCATCACCTTAAAGTTGCTAATAAGAGGCGCAGGCCTTTCAAGAGGCGTTCCAAAATTCTGCGTCTCTTCGTTAAACAGTCACTGTCTCGAAACATCTGCGCCACTCCTCGCTCTTTGATTTGCTCTATGGAGGCGTTACTTTGTGCCATCTCTTTCAACGGCATGATCTCCTGTTACAAAGCCCAATTTTGTGCATTCTGAAAATTTTCGCCAAATTTTGGCCAATGTATCAGGAGAACATGAAGTGGAAAGAGGTACACTAAATTTCAGCTTCAAAGGCATCGCCTTAAAGTTGCCAATAAGAGGCGCAGGCCTTTCAAGAGGTGTTCGAAAATTCTGCGTCTCTTCGTTAAACAGTCACTGTCTCGAAACACATGCGCCACTTCTCGCTCATTGATTTGCTCTCCGGAGACGTTACTTTGTGCCATCTCTTTCAACGGCATGACCTCCTGTTAAAAAGCGCAATTTTGTGCATTCTGAAAATATTCGCAGGTTTTGGCCAATATATCAGGAGAACATGAAGTGGAATTAGGTATACTAAATTTCAGATTCAAAGGCATCGCCTTAAAGTTGCTAATAAGAGGCGCAGGCCTTTCAAGAGGTGTTCGAAAATTCTGCGTCTCTTCGTTAAACAGTCACTGTCTCGAAACATCTGCGCCACTTCTCGTTCTTTGATTGGCTCTCTGGAGACGTTACCTTCTGCCATCTCTTTCAACGGCATGATCTCCTGCTAAAAAGCGCAATTTTGTGCATTCTGAAAATATTCGCAGGTTTTGGCCAATATATCAGGAGAACATGAAGTGGAATGAGGTATACTAAATTTCAGCTTCAAATGCATCGCCTTAAAGTTGCCAATAAGGGGCGCAGGCCTTTCAAGAGGTGTTCGAAAATTCTGCGTCTCTTCGTTAAACAGTCACTGTCTCGAAACATCTGCGCCACTTCTCGATCTTTGATTTGCTCACCGGAGACGTTACTTTGTGCCATCTCTTTCGACGACATGTTCTCCTGTTACAAAGCCCAATTTTGTGCATTCTGAAAATTTTCGCCAAATTTTGGCCAATGTATCAGGAGAACATGAAGTGGAAAGAGGTACACTAAATTTCAGCTTCAAATGCATCGCCTTAAAGTTGCCAATAAGAGGCGCAGGCCTTTCAAGAGGTGTTCGAAAATTCTGCGTCTCTTCGTTAAACAGTCACTGTCTCGAAACATCTGCGCCACTTCTCGCTCTTTGATTTGCTCTCCGGAGACGTTACTTTGTGCCATCTCTTTCGACGGCATGTTCTCCTGTTACAAAGCCCAATTTTGTGCATTCTGAAAATTGTCGCCAAATTTTGGCCAATGTATCAGGAGAACATGATGTGGAAAGAGGTATACTAAATTTCAGCTTCAAAGGCATCGCCATAAAGTTGCCAACAAGAGGCGCAGGCCTTTCAAGGGGTGTTCGCAAATTCTGCGTCTCTTCGTTAAACAGTCACTGTCTCGAAACATCTGCGCCACTCCTCGCTCATTGATTTGCTCTCCGGAGACTTTACTTTGTGCCATCCCTTTCGACGGCACGTTCTCCTGTTACAAAGCGCAATTTTGTGCGTTCTGAAAATTTTCGCCAGATTTTGGCCAGCATATCATGAGAACATAAAGTGGAAAGATGTACACTAAATTTCAGCTTCAAAGGCATCGCCTTAAAGGTGCCAATAAGAGGCGCAGGCCTTTCAAGAGGTGTTCGAAAATTCTGCGTCTCTTCGTTAAACAGTCACTGTCTCGAAACACATGCGCCACTTCTCGCTCATTGATTTGCTCTCCGGAGACGTTACTTTGTGCCATCTCTTTCAACGGCATGATCTCCTGTTAAAAAGCGCAATTTTGTGCATTCTGAAAATATTCGCAGGTTTTGTCCAATATATCAGGAGAACATGAAGTGGAATGAGGTATACTAAATTTCAGTTTCAAATGCATCGCCTTAAAGTTGCCAATAAGAGGCGCAGGCCTTTCAAGAGGTGTTCGAAAATTCTGCGTCTCTTCGTTAAACAGTCACTGTCTCGAAACATCTGCGCCACTTCTCGCTCATTGATTTGCTATCCGGAGACGTTACTTTGTGCCATCTCTTTCGACGGCATGTTCTCCTGTTACAAAGCGCAATTTTGTGCGTTCTGAAAATTTTCGCCAGATTTTGGCCAATATATCATGAGAACATGAAGCGGAAAGAGGTATACTAAATTTCAGCTTCAAATGCATCGCCTTAAAGTTGCCAATAAGAGGCGCAGGCCTTTCAAGAGGTGTTCGAAAATTCTGCGTCTCTTCGTTAACCAGTCACTGTCTCGAAACATCTGCGCCACTTCTCGCTCTTTGATTTGCTCTCCGGTGATGTTCCTTTGTGCCATCTCTTTCGACGGCATGTTCTCCTGTTACAAAGCGCAATTTTGTGCATTCTGAAAATATTCGCCAGATTTTGACCAATATATCATGAGAACATAAAGTGGAAAGAGGTATACTAAATTTCAGCTTCAAATGCATCGCCTTAAAGTTGCCAATAAGAGGCGCAGGCCTATCAAGAGGTGTTCGAAAATTCTGCGTCTCTTCGTTAACCAGTCACTGTCTCGAAACATCTGCGCCACTTCTCGCTCTTTGATTTGCTCTCCGGTGATGTTACTTTGTGCCATCTCTTTCGACGGCATGTTCTCCTGTTACAAAGCGCAATTTTGTGCATTCTGAAAATATTCGCCAGATTTTGACCAATGTATCAGGAGAACATGAAGTGGAAAGAGGTACACTAAATTTCAGCTTCAAATGCATCGCCTTAAAGTTGCCAATAAGAGGCGCAGGCCTTTCAAGAGGTGTTCGAAAATTCTGCGTCTCTTCGTTAAACAGTCACTGTCTCGAAACATCTGCGCCACTTCTCGCTCTTTGATTTGCTCTCCGGAGACGTTACTTTGTGCCATCTCTTTGGACGGCATGTTCTCCTGTTACAAAGCCCAATTTTGTGCATTCTGAAAATTGTCGCCAAATTTTGGCCAATGTATCAGGAGAACATGAAGTGGAAAGAGGTACACTAAATTTCAGCTTCAAATGCATCGCCTTAAAGTTGCCAATAAGAGGCGCAGGCCTTTCAAGAGGTGTTCGAAAATTCTGCGTCTCTTCGTTAAACAGTCACTGTCTCGAAACATCTGCGCCACTTCTCGCTCTTTGATTTGCTCTCCGGAGACGTTGCTTTGTGCCATCCCTTTCGACGGCATGTTCTCCTGTTACAAAGCCCAATTTTGTGCATTCTGAAAATTTTCGCCAAATTTTGGCCAATGTATCAGGAGAACATGAAGTGGAAAGAAGTACACTAACTTTCAGCTTCAAAGGCATCACCTTAAAGTTGCCAATAAGAGGCGCAGGCCTTTCAAGAGGTGTTCGAAAATTCTGCGTCTCTTCGTTAAACAGTCACTGTCTCGAAACACATGCGCCACTTCTCGCTCTTCGATTTGCTCTATGGAGACGTTACTTTGTGCCATCACTTTCGACGACATGTTCTCCTGTTACAAAGCCCAATTTTGTGCATTCTGAAAATTTTCGCCAGATTTTGGCCAGCATATCATGAGAACATAAAGTGGAAAGATGTACACTAAATTTCAGCTTCAAAGGCATCGCCTTAAAGTTGCCAATAAGAGGCGCAGGCCTTTCAAGAGGTGTTCGAAAATTCTGCGTCTCTTCGTTAAACAGTCACGGTCTCGAAACACATGCGCCACTTCTCGCTCATTGATTTGCTCTCCGGAGACGTTACTTTGTGCCATCTCTTTAAACGGCATGATCTCCTGTTAAAAAGCGCAATTTTGTGCATTCTGAAAATATTCGCAGGTTTTGTCCAATATATCAGGAGAACATGAAGTGGAATGAGGTATACTAAATTTCAGTTTCAAAGGCATCGCCGTAAAGTTGCTAATAAGAGGCGCAGGCCTTTCAAGAGGCGTTCGAAAATTCTGCGTCTCTTCTTAAACAGTCACTGTCTCGAAACATCTGCGCCACTTCTCGCTCTTTGATTTGCTCTTCGGAGACGTTACTTTGTGCCATCCATTTCGACGGCATGTTCTCCTGTTACAAAGCCCAATTTTGGGCATTCTGAAAATTTTCGCCAAATTTTGGCCAATGTATCAGGAGAACATGAAGTGGAAAGAGGTATACTAAATTTCAGCTTCAAATGCATCGCCTTAAAGTTGCCAATAAGAGGCGCAGGCCTTTCAAGAGGTGTTCGAAAATTCTGCGTCTCTTCGTTAAACAGTCACTGTCTCGAAACACATGCGCCACTTCTCGCTCATTGATTGCTCTCCGGAGACGTTACTTTGTGCCTTCTCTTTCAACGGCATGACCTCCTGTTAAAAAGCGCAATTTTGTGCATTCTGAAAATATTCGCAGGTTTTGGCCAATATATCAGCAGAACATGAAGTGGAATTAGGTATACTAAATTTCAGCTTCAAATGCATCGCCTTAAAGTTGCCAATAAGGGGCGCAGGCCTTTCAAGAGGTGTTCGAAAATTCTGCGTCTCTTCGTTAAACAGTCACTGTCTCGAAACATCTGCGCCACTTCTCGATCTTTGATTTGCTCCCCGGAGACGTTACTTTGTGCCATCTCTTTCGACGACATGTTCTCCTGTTACAAAGCCCAATTTTGTGCATTCTGAAAATTTTCGCCAAATTTTGGCCAATGTATCAGGAGAACATGAAGTGGAAAGAGGTACACTAAATTTCAGCTTCAAATGCATCGCCTTAAAGTTGCCAATAAGAGGCGCAGGCCTTTCAAGAGGTGTTCGAAAATTCTGCGTCTCTTCGTTAAACAGTCACTGTCTCGAAACATCTGCGCCACTTCTCGCTCTTTGATTTGCTCTCCGGAGACGTTACTTTGTGCCATCTCTTTCGACGGCATGTTCTCCTGTTACAAAGCCCAATTTTGTGCATTCTGAAAATTGTCGCCAAATTTTGGCCAATGTATCAGGAGAACATGATGTGGAAAGAGGTATACTAAATTTCAGCTTCAAAGGCATCGCCATAAAGTTGCCAACAAGAGGCGCAGGCCTTTCAAGGGGTGTTCGCAAATTCTGCGTCTCTTCGTTAAACAGTCACTGTCTCGAAACATCTGCGCCACTCCTCGCTCATTGATTTGCTCTCCGGAGACGTTACTTTGTGCCATCCCTTTCGACGGCACGTTCTCCTGTTACAAAGCGCAATTTTGTGCGTTCTGAAAATTTTCGCCAGATTTTGGCCAATGTATCATGAGGACATGAAGTGGAAAGAGGTATACTAAATTTCAGCTTCAAATGCATCGCCTTAAAGTTGCCAATAAGAGGCGCAGGCCTTTCAAGAGGTGTTCGAAAATTCTGCGTCTCTTCGTTAAACAGTCACTGTCTCGAAACATCTGCGCCACTTCTCGCTCTTTGATTTGCTCTCCGGAGACGTTACTTTGTGCCATCTCTTTCGACGGCATGTTCTCCTGTTACAAAGCCCAATTTTGTGCATTCTGAAAATTGTCGCCAAATTTTGGCCAATGTATCAGGAGAACATGATGTGGAAAGAGGTATACTAAATTTCAGCTTCAAAGGCATCGCCATAAAGTTGCCAACAAGAGGCGCAGGCCTTTCAAGGGGTGTTCGCAAATTCTGCGTCTCTTCGTTAAACAGTCACTGTCTCGAAACATCTGCGCCACTCCTCGCTCATTGATTTGCTCTCCGGAGACGTTACTTTGTGCCATCCCTTTCGACGGCACGTTCTCCTGTTACAAAGCGCAATTTTGTGCGTTCTGAAAATTTTCGCCAGATTTTGGCCAATGTATCATGAGGACATGAAGTGGAAAGAGGTATACTAAATTTCAGCTTCAAATGCATCGCCTTAAAGTTGCCAATAAGAGGCGCAGGCCTTTCAAGAGGTGTTCGAAAATTCTGCGTCTCTTCGTTAAACAGTCACTGTCTCGAAACATCTGCGCCACTTCTCGGTCTTTGATTTGCTCTCCGGAGACGTTACTTTGTGCCATCTCTTTCGACGGCATGTTCTCCTGTTACAAAGCCCAATGTTGTTCATTCTGAAAATTTTCGCCAGATTTTGGCCAATGTATCATGAGAACATGAAGTGGAAAGAGGTATACTAAATTTCAGCTTCAAATGCATCGCCTTAAAGTTGCCAATAAGAGGCGCATTCCTTTCAAGAGGCGTTCGAAAATTCTGCGTCTCTTCGTTAAACAGTCACTGTCTCGAAACATCTGCGCCACTTCTCGCTCATTGATTTGCTCTCCGGAGACGTTACTTTGTGCCATCTCTTTCAACGGCATGATCTCCTGTTAAAAAGCGCAATTTTGTGCATTCTGAAAATATTCGCAGGTTTTGTCCAATATATCAGGAGAACATGAAGTGGAATGAGGTATACTAAATTTCAGTTTCAAAGGCATCGCCGTAAAGTTGCTAATAAGAGGCGCAGGACTTTCAAGAGGCGTTCGAAAATTCTGCGTCTCTTCTTAAACAGTCACTGTCTCGAAACATCTGCGCCACTTCTCGCTCTTTGATTTGCTCTTCGGAGACGTTACTTTGTGCCATCCATTTCGACGGCATGTTCTCCTGTTACAAAGCCCAATTTTGGGCATTCTGAAAATTTTCGCCAAATTTTGGCCAATGTATCAGAAGAACATGAAGTGGAAAGAGGTATACTAAATTTCAGCTTCAAATGCATCGCCTTAAAGTTGCCAATAAGAGGCGCAGGCCTTTCAAGAGGTGTTCGAAAATTCTGCGTCTCTTCGTTAAACAGTCACTGTCTCGAAACACATGCGCCACTTCTCGCTCATTGATTGCTCTCCGGAGACGTTACTTTGTGCCATCTCTTTCAACGGCATGACCTCCTGTTAAAAAGCGCAATTTTGTGCATTCTGAAAATTGTCGCCAAATTTTGGCCAATGTATCAGGAGAACATGATGTGGAAAGAGGTATACTAAATTTCAGCTTCAAAGGCATCGCCATAAAGTTGCCAACAAGAGGCGCAGGCCTTTCAAGGGGTGTTCGCAAACTCTGCGTCTCTTCGTTAAACAGTCACTGTCTCGAAACATCTGCGCCACTCCTCGCTCATTGATTTGCTCTCCGGAGACGTTACTTTGTGCCATCCCTTTCGACGGCACGTTCTCCTGTTACAAAGCACAATTTTGTGCGTTCTGAAAATTTTCGCCAGATTTTGGCCAATGTATCATGAGGACATGAAGTGGAAAGAGGTATACTAAATTTCAGCTTCAAATGCATCGCCTTAAAGTTGCTAATAAGAGGCGCAGGCCTTTCAAGAGGCGTTCGAAAATTCTGCGTCTCTTCTTAAACAGTCACTGTCTCGAAACATCTGCGCCACTTCTCGCTCTTTGATTTGCTCTCCGGTGATGTTACTTTGTGCCATCTCTTTCGACGGCATGTTCTCCTGTTACAAAGCGCAATTTTGTGCATTCTGAAAATATTCGCCAGATTTTGACCAATATATCATGAGAACATGAAGTGGAAAGAGGTATACTAAATTTCAGCTTCAAATGCGTCGCCTTAAAGTTGCCAATAAGAGGCGCAGGCCTTTCAAGAGGTGTTCGAAAATTCTGCGTCTCTTCGTTAAACAGTCACTGTTTCGAAACATCTGCGCCACTTCTCGATCTTTGATTTGCTCTCCGGAGACGTTACTTTGTGCCATCTCTTTCGACGACATGTTCTCCTGTTACAAAGCCCAATTTTGTGCATTCTGAAAATTTTCGCCAGATTTTGGCCAGCATATCATGAGAACATAAAGTGGAAAGATGTACACTAAATTTCAGCTTCAAAGGCATCGCCTTAAAGTTGCCAATAAGAGGCGCAGGCCTTTCAAGAGGTGTTCGAAAATTCTGCGTCTCTTCGTTAAACAGTCACTGTCTCGAAACACATGCGCCACTTCTCGCTCATTGATTTGCTCTCCGGAGACGTTACTTTGTGCCATCTCTTTCAACGGCATGATCTCCTGTTAAAAAGCGCAATTTTGTGCATTCTGAAAATATTCGCAGGTTTTGTCCAATATATCAGGAGAACATGAAGTGGAATGAGGTATACTAAATTTCAGTTTCAAAGGCATCGCCGTAAAAGTTGCTAATAAGAGGCGCAGGCCTTTCAAGAGGCGTTCGAAAATTCTGCGTCTCTTCTTAAACAGTCACTGTCTCGAAACATCTGCGCCACTTCTCGCTCTTTGATTTGCTCTTCGGAGACGTTACTTTGTGCCATCCATTTCGACGGCATGTTCTCCTGTTACAAAGCCCAATTTTGGGCATTCTGAAAATTTTCGCCAAATTTTGGCCAATGTATCAGGAGAACATGAAGTGGAAAGAGGTATACTAAATTTCAGCTTCAAATGCATCGCCTTAAAGTTGCCAATAAGAGGCGCAGGCCTTTCAAGAGGTGTTCGAAAATTCTGCGTCTCTTCGTTAAACAGTCACTGTCTCGAAACACATGCGCCACTTCTCGCTCATTGATTGCTCTCCGGAGACGTTACTTTGTGCCATCTCTTTCAACGGCATGACCTCCTGTTAAAAAGCGCAATTTTGTGCATTCTGAAAATATTCGCAGGTTTTGGCCAATATATCAGGAGAACATGAAGTGGAATTAGGTATACTAAATTTCAGCTTCAAATGCATCGCCTTAAAGTTGCCAATAAGGGGCGCAGGCCTTTCAAGAGGTGTTCGAAAATTCTGCGTCTCTTCGTTAAACAGTCACTGTCTCGAAACATCTGCACCACTTCTCGATCT
>NW_027487941.1:0-11898 GCF_050908995.1 Andrena cerasifolii | reverse complement strand
CGTTGTTTCGTTGTTTCGTTGTTTCGTTGTTTCGTTGTTTCGTTGTTTCGTTGTTTCGTTGTTTCGTTGTTTCGTTGTTTCGTTGTTTCGTTGTTTCGTTGTTTCGTTGTTTCGTTGTTTCGTTGTTTCGTTGTTTCGTTGTTTCGTTGTTTCGTTGTTTCGTTGTTTCGTTGTTTCGTTGTTTCGTTGTTTCGTTGTTTCGTTGTTTCGTTGTTTCGTTGTTTCGTTGTTTCGTTGTTTCGTTGTTTCGTTGTTTCGTTGTTTCGTTGTTTCGTTGTTTCGTTGTTTCGTTGTTTCGTTGTTTCGTTGTTTCGTTGTTTCGTTGTTTCGTTGTTTCGTTGTTTCGTTGTTTCGTTGTTTCGTTGTTTCGTTGTTTCGTTGTTTCGTTGTTTCGTTGTTTCGTTGGTTCTTTGGTTCGTTGGTTCGTTGGTTCGTTGGTTCGTTGGTTCGTTGGTTCGTTTGTTCGTTGGTTCGTTGGTTCGTTGGTTCGTTGGTTCGTTGGTTCGTTTGTTCGTTGTTTCGTAGTTTCGTTGTTTCGTTGTTTCGTTGTTTCGTTTGATCGTTTGTTCACTGGTTCGTTGGTTCGTTGGTTCGTTGGTTCGTTGGTTCGTTGGTTCGTTGGTTCGTTGGTTCGTTGGTTCGTTGGTTCGTTGGTTCGTTGGTTCGTTGGTTCGTTGGTTCGTTGGTTCGTTGTTTCGTTGGTTCTTTTGTTTCTTTGTCTCTTTGTTCGTTTGTTCGTTTGTTCATTTGTTCTTTTGTTCGCTTGTTCGTTGGTTCGTTGGTTCGTTGGTTCGTTTGATCGTTTGTTCGTTGGTTCGTTGGTTCGTTGGTTCGTTGGTTCGTTGGTTCGTTGGTTCGTTGGTTCGTTGGTTCGTTGGTTCGTTGGTTCGTTTGTTCGTTTGTTCGTTTGTTCATTTGTTCTTTTGTTCGTTTGTTCGTTGGTTCGTTGGTTCGTTTGATCGTTTGTTCTTTGGTTCGTTGGTTCGTTGGTTCGTTGGTTCGTTGGTTCGTTGGTTCGTTGGTTCGTTGGTTCGTTGGTTCGTTGGTTCGTTTGTTCGTTGGTTCGTTGGTTCGTTGGTACGTTGGTTCGTTGGTTCGTTGGTTCGTTGGTTCGTTGGTTCGTTGGTTCGTTGGTTCGTTGGTTCGTTGGTTCGTTGGTTCGTTGGTTCGTTGGTTCGTTGGTTCGTTGTTTCGTTGTTTCGTTGTTTCGTTGTTTCGTTGTTTCGTTGTTTCGTTGTTTCGTTGTTTCGTTGTTTCGTTGTTTCGTTGTTTCGTTGTTTCGTTGTTTCGTTGTTTCGTTGGTTCGTTGGTTCGTTGGTTCGTTGTTCGTTGGTTCGTTGGTTCGTTGGTTCGTTGGTTCGTTGGTTCGTTGGTTCGTTGGTTCGTTGGTTCGTTGGTTCGTTGGTTCGTTGGTTCGTTGGTTCGTTGGTTCGTTGGTTCGTTGGTTCGTTGGTTCGTTGGTTCGTTGGTTCGTTGGTTCGTTGGTTCGTTGGTTCGTTGGTTCGTTGGTTCGTTGGTTCGTTGGTTCGTTGGTTCGTTGGTTCGTTGGTTCGTTGGTTCGTTGGTTCGTTGGTTCGTTGGTTCGTTGGTTCGTTGGTTCGTTGGTTCGTTGGTTCGTTGGTTCGTTGGTTCGTTGGTTCGTTGGTTCGTTGGTTCGTTGGTTCGTTGGTTCGTTGGTTCGTTGGTTCGTTGTTTCGTTGGTTCTTTTGTTTCTTTGTCTCTTTGTTCGTTTGTTCGTTTGTTCATTTGTTCTTTTGTTCGTTTGTTCGTTGGTTCTTTTGTTTCTTTGTCTCTTTGTTCGTTTGTTCGTTTGTTCATTTGTTCATTTGTTCTTTTGTTCGTTTGTTCGTTGGTTCGTTGGTTCGTTGGTTCGTTGGTTCGATTGATCGTTTGTTCGTTGGTTCGTTGATTCGTTGGTTCGTTGGTTCGTTGGTTCGTTGGTTCGTTTGTTCGTTTGTTCGTTTGTTCATTTGTTCTTTTGTTCGTTTGTTCGTTGGTTCGTTGGTTCGTTTGATCGTTTGTTCTTTGGTTCGTTGGTTCGTTGGTTCGTTGGTTCGTTGGTTCGTTGGTTCGTTGTTTCGTTGGTTCGTTGGTTCGTTTGTTCGTTGGTTCGTTGGTTCGTTGGTACGTTGGTTCGTTGGTTCGTTGGTTCGTTGGTTCGTTGGTTCGTTGTTTCGTTGTTTCGTTGTTACGTTGTTTCGTTGTTTCGTTGTTTCGTTGTTTCGTTGTTTCGTTGTTTCGTTGTTTCGTTGTTTCGTTGTTTCGCTGTTTCGCTGTTTCGTTGTTTCGTTGTTTCGTTGTTTCGTTGTTTCCTTGTTTCGTTGTTTCGTTGTTTCGTTGGTTCGTTGTTTCGTTGGTTCTTTTGTTTCTTTGTCTCTTTGTTCGTTTGTTCGTTTGTTCATTTGTTCATTTGTTCTTTTGTTCGTTTGTTCGTTGGTTCGTTGGTTCGTTGGTTCGTTTGATCGTTATTTCGTTGGTTCGTTGGTTCGTTGTTTTGTTGGTTCGTTGGTTCGTTGTTTCGTTGTTTCGTTGTTTCGTTGTTTCGTTGTTTCTTTGGTTCGTAGGGGTTCGTAGGTTCGTTGGTTCGTTGGTTCGTTGGTTCGTTGGTTCGTTGTTTCGTTGTTTCGTTGTTTCGTTGTTTCGTTGTTTCGTTGGTTCTTTGGTTCGTTGGTTCGTTGGTTCGTTGGTTCGTTGGTTCGTTGGTTCGTTTGTTCGTTGGTTCGTTGGTTCGTTGGTTCGTTGGTTCGTTGGTTCGTTTGTTCATTGTTTCGTAGTTTCGTTGTTTCGTTGTTTCGTTGTTTCGTTTGATCGTTTGTTCACTGGTTCGTTGGTTCGTTGGTTCGTTGGTTCGTTGGTTCGTTGGTTCGTTGGTTCGTTGGTTCGTTGGTTCGTTGGTTCGTTGGTTCGTTGGTTCGTTGGTTCGTTGGTTCGTTGGTTCGTTGTTTCGTTGGTTCTTTTGTTTCTTTGTCTCTTTGTTCGTTTGTTCGTTTGTTCATTTGTTCTTTTGTTCGCTTGTTCGTTGGTTCGTTGGTTCGTTGGTTCGTTTGATCGTTTGTTCGTTGGTTCGTTGGTTCGTTGGTTCGTTGGTTCGTTGGTTCGTTGGTTCGTTGGTTCGTTGGTTCGTTTGTTCGTTTGTTCGTTTGTTCATTTGTTCTTTTGTTCGTTTGTTCGTTGGTTCGTTGGTTCGTTTGATCGTTTGTTCTTTGGTTCGTTGGTTCGTTGGTTCGTTGGTTCGTTGGTTCGTTGGTTCGTTGGTTCGTTGGTTCGTTGGTTCGTTGGTTCGTTTCGTTGTTCGTTGGTTCGTTGGTTCGTTGGTTCGTTGGTTCGTTGGTTCGTTGGTTCGTTGGTTCGTTGGTTCGTTGGTTCGTTGGTTCGTTGGTTCGTTGGTTCGTTGGTTCGTTGGTTCGTTGTTTCGTTGTTTCGTTGTTTCGTTGTTTCGTTGTTTCGTTGTTTCGTTGTTTCGTTGTTTCGTTGTTTCGTTGTTTCGTTGTTTCGTTGTTTCGTTGTTTCGTTGTTTCGTTGGTTCGTTGGTTCGTTGGTTCGTTGGTTCGTTGGTTCGTTGGTTCGTTGGTTCGTTGGTTCGTTGGTTCGTTGGTTCGTTGGTTCGTTGGTTCGTTGGTTCGTTGGTTCGTTGGTTCGTTGGTTCGTTGGTTCGTTGGTTCGTTGGTTCGTTGGTTCGTTGGTTCGTTGGTTCGTTGGTTCGTTGGTTCGTTGGTTCGTTGGTTCGTTGGTTCGTTGGTTCGTTGGTTCGTTGGTTCGTTGGTTCGTTGGTTCGTTGGTTCGTTGGTTCGTTGGTTCGTTGGTTCGTTGGTTCGTTGGTTCGTTGGTTCGTTGGTTCGTTGGTTCGTTGGTTCGTTGGTTCGTTGGTTCGTTGGTTCGTTGGTTCGTTGGTTCGTTGGTTCGTTGGTTCGTTGGTTCGTTGGTTCGTTGGTTCGTTGGTTCGTTGTTTCGTTGGTTCTTTTGTTTCTTTGTCTCTTTGTTCGTTTGTTCGTTTGTTCATTTGTTCTTTTGTTCGTTTGTTCGTTGGTTCTTTTGTTTCTTTGTCTCTTTGTTCGTTTGTTCGTTTGTTCATTTGTTCATTTGTTCTTTTGTTCGTTTGTTCGTTGGTTCGTTGGTTCGTTGGTTCGTTGGTTCGTTTGATCGTTTGTTCGTTGGTTCGTTGATTCGTTGGTTCGTTGTTGGTTCGTTGGTTCGTTGGTTCGTTGGTTCGTTTGTTCGTTTGTTCGTTTGTTCATTTGTTCTTTTGTTCGTTTGTTCGTTGGTTCTTTGGTTCGTTTGATCGTTTGTTCTTTGGTTCGTTGGTTCGTTGGTTCGTTGGTTCGTTGGTTCGTTGGTTCGTTGGTTTCGTTGGTTCGTTGGTTCGTTTGTTCGTTGGTTCGTTGGTTCGTTGGTACGTTGGTTCGTTGGTTCGTTGGTTCGTTGGTTCGTTGTTTCGTCGTTTCGTTGTTTCGTTGTTTCGTTGTTTCGTTGTTTCGTTGTTTCGTTGTTTCGTTGTTTCGTTGTTTCGTTGTTTCGTTGTTTCGTTGTTTCGTTGTTTCGTTGTTTCGTTGTTTCGCTGTTTCGCTGTTTCGTTGTTTCGTTGTTTCGTTGTTTCGTTGTTTCCTTGTTTCGTTGTTTCGTTGTTTCGTTGTTTCGTTGTTTCGTTGTTTCGTTGGTTCGTTGTTTCGTTGGTTCTTTTGTTTCTTTGTCTCTTTGTTCGTTTGTTCGTTTGTTCATTTGTTCATTTGTTATTTTGTTCGTTTGTTTCGTTGGTTCGTTGGTTCGTTTGATCGTTTTTTCGTTGGTTCGTTGGTTCGTTGGTTCGTTGGTTCGTTGGTTAGTTTGATCGTTTGTTCGTTGGTTCGTTGGTTCGTTGGTTCGTTGGTTCGTTGGTTCGTTGGTTCGTTGGTTCGTTGGTTCGTTGTTTCGTTGTTTCGTTGTTTCGTTGTTTCGTTGTTTCGTTGTTTCGTTGTTTCGTTGTTTCGTTGTTTCGTTGTTTCGTTGTTTCGTTGTTTCGTTGTTTCGTTGTTTCGTTGTTTCGTTGTTTCGTTGTTTCGTTGTTTCGTTGTTTCGTTGTTTCGTTGTTTCGTTGGTTCGTTGGTTCGTTGTTTCGTTGGTTCGTTGGTTCGTTGGTTCGTTGGTTCGTTGGTTCGTTGGTTCGTTGGTTCGTTGGTTCGTTGGTTCGTTGGTTCGTTGGTTCGTTGGTTCGTTGGTTCGTTGGTTCGTTGGTTCGTTGGTTCGTTGGTTCGTTGGTTCGTTGGTTCGTTGTTGGTTCGTTGGTTCGTTGGTTCGTTGTTTCGTTGTTTCGTTGTTTCGTTGTTTCGTAGTTTCGTTGTTTCGTTGTTTCGTTGTTTCGTTGTTTCGTTGTTTCGTTGTTTCATTGGTTCTTTGTCTCTTTGTCTCTTTGTTCGTTTGTTCGTTTGTTCGTTTGTTCATTTGTTCTTTTGTTCGTTTGTTCATTTGTTCTTTTGTTCGTTTGTTCGTTGGTTCGTTGGTTCGTTTGATCGTTTGTTCGCTGGTTCGATGGTTCGTTGTTTCGTTGGTTCGTTGGTTCGTTGGTTCGTTGGTTCGTTGGTTCGTTGGTTCGTTGGTTCGTTGGTTCGTGGGTTCGTTGGTTCGTTGGTTCGTTGGTTCGTTGGTTCGTTGGTTCGTTGGTTCGTTTGATCGTTTGTTCGTTGGTTCGTGGGTTCGTTGGTTCGTTGGTTCGATGGTTCGTTGGTTCGTTGGTTCGTTTGTTGGTTTGTTCGTTTATTCATTTGTTCTTTTGTTCGTTTGTTCGTTGGTTCTTTGGTTCGTTTGATCGTTTGTACTTTGGTTCGTTGGTTCGTTGGTTCGTTGGTTCGTTGGTTCGTTGGTTCGTTGGTTCGTTGGTTCGTTGGTTCGTTGGTTCGTTTGTTCGTTGGTTCGTTGGTTCGTTGGTACGTTGGTTCGTTGGTTCGTTGGTTCGTTGGTTCGTTGGTTCGTTGGTTCGTTGGTTCGTTGGTTCGTTGGTTCGTTGGTTCGTTGGTTCGTTGGTTCGTTGGTTCGTTGGTTCGTTGGTTCGTTGTTTCGTTGTTTCGTTGTTTCGTTGTTTCGTTGTTTCGTTGTTTCGTTGTTTCGTTGTTTCGTTGTTTCGTTGTTTCGTTGTTTCGTTGTTTCGTTGTTTCGTTGTTTCGTTGTTTCGTTGGTTCGTTGGTTCGTTGGTTCGTTGGTTCGTTGGTTCGTTGTTTCGTTGTTTCGTTGTTTCGTTGTTTCGTTGTTTCGTTGTTTCGTTGTTTCGTTGTTTCGTTGTTTCGTTGTTTCGTTGTTTCGTTGTTTCGTTGTTTCGTTGTTTCGTTGTTTCGTTGTTTCGTTGTTTCGTTGTTTCGTTGGTTCGTTGGTTCGTTGGTTCGTTGGTTCGTTGGTTCGTTGGTTCGTTGGTTCGTTGGTTCGATGGTTCGTTGGTTCGTTGGTTCGTTGGTTCGTTGGTTCGTTGGTTCGTTGGTTCGTTGGTTCGTTGGTTCGTTGGTTCGTTGGTTCGTTGGTTCGTTGGTTCGTTGGTTCGTTGGTTCGTTGGTTCGTTGGTTCGTTGGTTCGTTGGTTCGTTGGTTCGTTGGTTCGTTGGTTCGTTGGTTCGTTGGTTCGTTGGTTCGTTGGTTCGTTGGTTCGTTGGTTCGTTGGTTCGTTGGTTCGTTGGTTCGTTGGTTCGTTGGTTCGTTGGTTCGTTGGTTCGTTGGTTCGTTGGTTCGTTGGTTCGTTGGTTCGTCGGTTCGTTGGTTCGTTGGTTCGTTGGTTCGTTGGTTCGTTGTTTCGTTGGTTCGTTGGTTCGTTGTTTCGTTGGTTCGTTGGTTCGTTGGTTCGTTGTTTCGTTGGTTCTTTTGTTTCTTTGTCTCTTTGTTCGTTTGTTCGTTTGTTCGTTTGTTCATTTGTTCTTTTGTTCGTTTGTTCGTTGGTTCTTTTGTTTCTTTGTCTCTTTGTTCGTTTGTTCGTTTGTTCATTTGTTCTTTTGTTCGTTTGTTCGTTGGTCCGTTGGTTCGTTGGTTCGTTGGTTCGTTGGTTCGTTGGTTCGTTGGTTCGTTGGTTCGTTGGTTCGTTGGTTCGTTGGTTCGTTGTTTCGTTGTTTCGTTGTTTCGTTGTTTCGTTGTTTCGTTGTTTCGTTGTTTCGTTGTTTCGTAGTTTCGTTGTTTCGTTGTTTCGTTGTTTCGTTGTTTCGTTGTTTCGTTGTTTCGTGTTTCGTTGTTTCGTTGTTTCGTTGTTTCGTTGTTTCGTTGTTTCGTTGTTTCGTTGTTTCGTTGTTTCGTTGTTTCGTTGTTTCGTTGTTTCGTTGTTTCGTTGTTTCGTTGTTTCGTTGTTTCGTTGGTTCGTTGGTTCGTTGGTTCGTTGGTTCGTTGGTTCGTTGGTTCGTTGGTTCGTTGGTTCGTTGGTTCGTTGGTTCGTTGGTTTCGTTGGTTCGTTGGTTCGTTGGTTCGTTGGTTCGTTGGTTCGTTGGTTCGTTGGTTCGTTGTTTCGTTGTTTCGTTGTTTCGTTGTTTCGTTGTTTCGTTGTTTCGTTGTTTCGTTGTTTCGTTGTTTTCGTTGTTTCGTTGTTTCGTTGTTTCGTTGTTTCGTTGTTTCGTTGTTTCGTTGGTTCGTTGGTTCGTTGGTTCGTTGGTTCGTTTGTTCGTTGGTTCGTTGGTTCGTTGGTTCGTTGGTTCGTTGGTTCGTTTGTTCGTTGTTTCGTAGTTTCGTTGTTTCGTTGTTTCGTTGTTTCGTTTGATCGTTTGTTCACTGGTTCGTTGGTTCGTTGGTTGGTTCGTTGGTTCGTTGGTTCGTTGGTTCGTTGGTTCGTTGGTTCGTTGGTTCGTTGGTTCGTTGGTTCGTTGGTTCGTTGGTTCGTTGGTTCGTTGTTTCGTTGGTTCTTTTGTTTCTTTGTCTCTTTGTTCGTTTGTTCGTTTGTTCATTTGTTCTTTTGTTCGCTTGTTCGTTGGTTCGTTGGTTCGTTGGTTCGTTTGATCGTTTGTTCGTTGGTTCGTTGGTTCGTTGGTTCGTTGGTTCGTTGGTTCGTTGGTTCGTTGGTTCGTTGGTTCGTTTGTTCGTTTGTTCGTTTGTTCATTTGTTCTTTTGTTCGTTTGTTCGTTGGTTCGTTGGTTCGTTTGATCGTTTGTTCTTTGGTTCGTTGGTTCGTTGGTTCGTTGGTTCGTTGGTTCGTTGGTTCGTTGGATCGTTGGTTCGTTGGTTCGTTTGTTCGTTGGTTCGTTGGTTCGTTGGTTCGTTGGTTCGTTGGTTCGTTGGTTCGTTGGTTCGTTGGTTCGTTGGTTCGTTGGTTCGTTGGTTCGTTGGTTCGTTGGTTCGTTGGTTCGTTGGTTCGTTGGTTCGTTGGTTCGTTGGTTCGTTGGTTCGTTGGTTCGTTGGTTCGTTGGTTCGTTGGTTCGTTGGTTCGTTGGTTCGTTGGTTCGTTGGTTTCGTTGGTTCGTTGGTTCGTTGGTTCGTTGGTTCGTTGGTTCGTTGGTTCGTTGGTTCGTTGGTTCGTTGGTTCGTTGGTTCGTTGGTTCGTTGGTTCGTTGGTTCGTTGGTTCGTTGGTTCTTTTGTTTCTTTGTCTCTTTGTTCGTTTGTTCGTTTGTTCGTTTGTTCATTTGTTCTTTTGTTCGTTTGTTCGTTGGTTCTTTTGTTTCTTTGTCTCTTTGTTCGTTTGTTCGTTTGTTCATTTGTTCATTTGTTCTTTTGTTCGTTTGTTCGTTGGTTCGTTGGTTCGTTGGTTCGTTGGTTCGTTGGTTCGTTTGATCGTTTGTTCGTTGTTGCTGATCGTTGGTTCGTTGGTTCGTTGGTTCGTTGTTCGTTGGTTCGTTTGTTCGTTTGTTCGTTTGTTCATTTGTTCTTTTGTTCGTTTGTTCGTTGGTTCTTTGGTTCGTTTGATCGTTTGTTCTTTGGTTCGTTGGTTCGTTGGTTCGTTGGTTCGTTGGTTCGTTGGTTCGTTGGTTCGTTGGTTCGTTGGTTCGTTTGTTCGTTGGTTCGTTGGTTCGTTGGTACGTTGGTTCGTTGGTTCGTTGGTTCGTTGGTTCGTTGTTTCGTCGTTTCGTTGTTTCGTTGTTTCGTTGTTTCGTTGTTTCGTTGTTTCGTTGTTTCGTTGTTTCGTTGTTTCGTTGTTTCGTTGTTTCGTTGTTTCGTTGTTTCGTTGTTTCGTTGTTTCGCTGTTTCGCTGTTTCGTTGTTTCGTTGTTTCGTTGTTTCGTTGTTTCCTTGTTTCGTTGTTTCGTTGTTTCGTTGTTTCGTTGTTTCGTTGTTTCGTTGGTTCGTTGTTTCGTTGGTTCTTTTGTTTCTTTGTCTCTTTGTTCGTTTGTTCGTTTGTTCATTTGTTCATT
The DNA here is from genome assembly GCF_050908995.1 of Andrena cerasifolii. Lineage (NCBI taxonomy): Eukaryota > Metazoa > Arthropoda > Insecta > Hymenoptera > Andrenidae > Andrena > Andrena cerasifolii. The sequence goes on along the minus strand of NW_027487941.1, from coordinate 2,624 downwards.
TGTTCTTTTGTTCGTTTGTTCGTTGGTTCGTTGGTTCGTTTGATCGTTTTTTCGTTGGTTCGTTGGTTCGTTGGTTCGTTGGTTCGTTGGTTAGTTTGATCGTTTGTTCGTTGGTTCGTTGGTTCGTTGGTTCGTTGGTTCGTTGGTTCGTTGGTTCGTTGGTTCGTTGGTTCGTTGTTTCGTTGTTTCGTTGTTTCGTTGTTTCGTTGTTTCGTTGTTTCGTTGTTTCGTTGTTTCGTTGTTTCGTTGTTTCGTTGTTTCGTTGTTTCGTTGTTTCGTTGTTTCGTTGTTTCGTTGTTTCGTTGTTTCGTTGTTTCGTTGTTTCGTTGTTTCGTTGGTTCGTTGGTTCGTTGTTTCGTTGGTTCGTTGGTTCGTTGGTTCGATGGTTCGTTGGTTCGTTGGTTCGTTGGTTCGTTGGTTCGTTGGTTCGTTGGTTCGTTGGTTCGTTGGTTCGTTGGTTCGTTGGTTCGTTGGTTCGTTGGTTCGTTGGTTCGTTGGTTCGTTGGTTCGTTGGTTCGTTGGTTCGTTGGTTCGTTGGTTCGTTGGTTCGTTGGTTCGTTGGTTCGTTGGTTCGTTGGTTCGTTGGTTCGTTGGTTCGTTGGTTCGTTGGTTCGTTGGTTCGTTGGTTCGTTGGTTCGTTGGTTCGTTGGTTCGTTGTTTCGTTGTTTCGTTGTTTCGTTGTTTCGTAGTTTCGTTGTTTCGTTGTTTCGTTGTTTCGTTGTTTCGTTGTTTCGTTGTTTCATTGGTTCTTTGTCTCTTTGTCTCTTTGTTCGTTTGTTCGTTTGTTCGTTTGTTCATTTGTTCTTTTGTTCGTTTGTTCATTTGTTCTTTTGTTCGTTTGTTCGTTGGTTCGTTGGTTCGTTTGATCGTTTGTTCGCTGGTTCGATGGTTCGTTGTTTCGTTGGTTCGTTGGTTCGTTGGTTCGTTGGTTCGTTGGTTCGTTGGTTCGTTGGTTCGTTGGTTCGTGGGTTCGTTGGTTCGTTGGTTCGTTGGTTCGTTGGTTCGTTGGTTCGTTGGTTCGTTTGATCGTTTGTTCGTTGGTTCGTGGGTTCGTTGTTCGTTGGTTCGATGGTTCGTTGGTTCGTTGGTTCGTTTGTTGGTTTGTTCGTTTATTCATTTGTTCTTTTGTTCGTTTGTTCGTTGGTTCTTTGGTTCGTTTGATCGTTTGTACTTTGGTTCGTTGGTTCGTTGGTTCGTTGTTTCGTTGGTTCGTTGGTTCGTTGGTTCGTTGGTTCGTTGGTTCGTTGGTTCGTTTGTTCGTTGGTTCGTTGGTTCGTTGGTACGTTGGTTCGTTGGTTCGTTGGTTCGTTGGTTCGTTGGTTCGTTGGTTCGTTGGTTCGTTGGTTCGTTGGTTCGTTGGTTCGTTGGTTCGTTGGTTCGTTGGTTCGTTGGTTCGTTGTTTCGTTGTTTCGTTGTTTCGTTGTTTCGTTGTTTCGTTGTTTCGTTGTTTCGTTGTTTCGTTGTTTCGTTGTTTCGTTGTTTCGTTGTTTCGTTGTTTCGTTGTTTCGTTGTTCGTTGGTTCGTTGGTTCGTTGGTTCGTTGGTTCGTTGGTTCGTTGGTTCGTTGGTTCGTTGGTTCGTTGGTTCGTTGTTTCGTTGTTTCGTTGTTTCGTTGTTTCGTTGTTTCGTTGTTTCGTTGTTTCGTTGTTTCGTTGTTTCGTTGTTTCGTTGTTTCGTTGTTTCGTTGTTTCGTTGTTTCGTTGTTTCGTTGTTTCGTTGTTTCGTTGGTTCGTTGGTTCGTTGGTTCGTTGGTTCGTTGGTTCGTTGGTTCGTTGGTTCGTTGGTTCGTTGGTTCGATGGTTCGTTGGTTCGTTGGTTCGTTGGTTCGTTGGTTCGTTGGTTCGTTGGTTCGTTGGTTCGTTGGTTCGTTGGTTCGTTGGTTCGTTGGTTCGTTGGTTCGTTGGTTCGTTGGTTCGTTGGTTCGTTGGTTTCGTTGGTTCGTTGGTTCGTTGGTTCGTTGGTTCGTTGGTTCGTTGGTTCGTTGGTTCGTTGGTTCGTTGGTTCGTTGGTTCGTTGGTTCGTTGGTTCGTTGGTTCGTTGGTTCGTTGGTTCGTTGGTTCGTTGGTTCGTTGTTCGTTGGTTCGTTGGTTCGTTGGTTCGTTGGTTCGTTGGTTCGTTGGTTCGTCGGTTCGTTGGTTCGTTGGTTCGTTGGTTCGTTGGTTCGTTGTTTCGTTGGTTCGTTGGTTCGTTGGTTCGTTGGTTCGTTGGTTCTTTTGTTCGTTTGTTCGTTGGTTCTTTTGTTTCTTTGTCTCTTTGTTCGTTTGTTCGTTTGTTCATTTGTTCTTTTGTTCGTTTGTTCGTTGGTTCGTTGGTTCGTTGGTTCGTTGGTTCGTTTGATCGTTTGTTCGTTGGTTCGTTGATTCGTTGGTTCGTTGGTTCGTTGGTTCGTTGGTTCGTTTGTTCGTTTGTTCGTTTGTTCATTTGTTCTTTTGTTCGTTTGTTCGTTGGTTCTTTGGTTCGTTTGATCGTTTGTTCTTTGGTTCGTTGGTTCGTTGGTTCGTTGGTTCGTTGGTTCGTTGGTTCGTTGGTTCGTTGGTTCGTTGGTTCGTTGGTTCGTTTGTTCGTTGGTTCGTTGGTTCGTTGGTACGTTGGTTCGTTGGTTCGTTGGTTCGTTGGTTCGTTGTT
>NW_027487940.1:0-7500 GCF_050908995.1 Andrena cerasifolii | reverse complement strand
TTCGTTTGTTCGTTTGTTCGTTTGTTCGTTTGTTCGTTTGTTCGTTTGTTCGTTTGTTCGTTTGTTCGTTTGTTCGTTTGTTCGTTTTTTCGTTTGGTCGTTTGGTCGTTTGGTCGTTTGGTCGTTTGGTCGTTTTTTCGTTCGTTCGTTCGTTCGTTGGTTCGTTGGTTCGTTGGTTCGATGGTTCGTTGGTTCGTTGTTTCGTTTGTTCGTTTGTTCGTTTGTTCGTTTGTTCGTTTGTTCGTTTGTTCGTTTGTTCGTTTGTTCGTTTGTTCGTTTGTTCGTTTGTTCGTTTGTTCGTTTGTTCGTTTGTTCGTTTGTTCGTTTGTTCGTTTGTTCGTTTGTTCGTTTGTTCGTTTGTTCGTTTGTTCGTTTGTTCGATTGTTCGTTTGTTCGTTTGTTCGTTTGTTCGTTTGTTCGTTTGTTCGTTTGTTCGTTTGTTCGTTGTTTCGTTGGTTCGTTGGTTCGTTGGTTCGTTGGTTCGTTGGTTCGTTGGTTCGTTGGTTCGTTGGTTCGTTGGTTCGTTGGTTCGTTTGTTCGTTGGTTCGTTGGTTCGTTGGTTCGTTGTTTCGTTTGTTCTTTGGTTCGTTTGTTCGTTTGTTCGTTTGTTCGTTTGTTCGTTTGTTCGTTTGTTCGTTTGTTCGTTTGTTCGTTTGTTCGTTTGTTCGTTTGTTCGTTTGTTCGTTTGTTCGTTTGTTCGTTGGTTCGTTGGTTCGTTGGTTCGTTGGTTCGTTGTTTCGTTGGCTCGTTGGCTCGTTGGCTCGTTGGTTCGTTGGTTCGTTGGTTCGTTTGTTCGTTTGTTCGTTTGTTCGTTGGTTCGTTGGTTCGTTGGTTCGTTGGTTCGTTGGTTCGTTGGTTCGTTGGTTCGTTGGTTCGTTGGTTCGTTTGTTCGTTTGTTCGATTGTTCGATTGTTCGTTGGTTCGTTGGTTCGTTGGTTCGTTGGTTCGTTGGTTCGTTGGCTCGTTGGTTCGTTGGTTCTTTGGTTCGTTGGTTCCTTGCTTCGTTGGTTCGTTGGTTCCTTTGTTCGTTTGTTCGTTTGTTCGGTGGTTCGTTGGTTCGTTGGTTCGTTTGTTCGTTTGTTCGTTTGTTCGTTTGTTCGTTTGTTCGTTTGTTCGTTGAATCGTTGGTTCGTTGGTTCGTTGGTTCGTTGGTTCGTTGGTTCGTTGGTTCGTTGGTTCGTTGGTTCGTTGGTTCGTTGGTTCGTTGGTTCGTTGGTTCGTTGGTTCGTTGGTTCGTTGGTTCGTTTGTTCGTTTGTTCGTTTGTTCGTTTGTTCCTTTGTTCGTTTGTTCGTTTGTTCGTTTGTTAGTTTGTTCGTTTGTTCGTTTGTTCGTTTGTTCGTTTGTTCGTTTGTTCGTTTGTTCGTTTGTTCGTTTGTTCGTTTGTTCGTTTGTTCGTTTGTTCGTTTGTTCGTTTGTTCGTTTGTTCGTTTGTTCGTTGGTTCGTTTGTTCGTTTGTTCGTTTGTTCGTTTGTTCGTTTGTTCGTTTGTTCGTTTGTTCGTTTGTTCGTTTGTTCGTTTGTTCGTTTGTTCGTTTGTTCGTTTGTTCGTTTGTTCGTTTGTTCGTTGGTTCGTTGGTTCGTTGGTTCGTTGGTTCGTTGGTTCGTTGGTTCGTTTGTTCGTTGGTTCGTTGGTTCGTTGTTTCGTTGGTTCTTTGGTTCGTTTGTTCGTTTGTTCGTTTGTTCGTTAGTTCGTTTGTTCGTTTGTTCGTTTGTTCGTTTGTTCGTTGGTTCGTTGGTTCGTTGGTTCGTTGGTTCGTTGGTTCGTTGGTTCGTTGGTTCGTTGGTTCGTTGGTTCGTTGGTTCGTTGGTTCGTTGGTTCGTTGGTTCGTTGGTTCGTTGGTTCGTCGGTTCGTCGGTTCCTTGGTTCGTTGGTTCGTTGGTTCGTTGGTTCGTTGGTTCGTTGGTTCGTTGTTTCGTTGGTTCGTTGGCTCGTTGGCTCGTTGGTTCGTTGGTTCGTTGGTTCGTTTGTTCGTTTGTTCGTTGGTTCGTTGGTTCGTTGGTTCGTTGGTTCGTTTGTTCGTTTGTTCGATTGTTCGTTTGTTCGTTGGTTCGTTTGTTCGTTGGTTCGTTGGTTCGTTGGTTCGTTGGTTCGATTGTTCGTTGGTTCGTTTGTTCGTTTGTTCGTTTGTTCGTTTGTTCGTTTGTTCGTTTGTTCGTTTGTTGGTTTGTTGGTTTGTTCGTTTGTTCGTTTGTTCGTTTGTTCGTTTGTTCGTTTGTTCGTTTGTTCGTTTGTTCGTTTGTTCGTTTGTTCGTTTGTTCGTTTGTTCGTTTGTTCGTTTGTTCGTTTGTTCGTTTGTTCGTTTGTTCGTTTGTTCGTTTGTTCGTTTGTTCGTTTGTTCGTTGGTTCGTTTGTTCGTTTGTTCGTTTGTTCGTTTGTTCGTTTGTTCGTTTGTTCGTTTGTTCGTTTGTTCGTTTGTTCGTTTGTTCGTTTGTTCGATTGTTCGTTGGTTCGTTTGGTTTCGTTGGTTCGTTGGTTCGTTGGTTCGTTGGCTCGTTGGTTCGTTGGTTCTTTGGTTCGTTGGTTCCTTGCTTCGTTGGTTCGTTGGTTCCTTTGTTCGTTTGTTCGTTTGTTCGGTGGTTCGTTGGTTCGTTGGTTCGTTTGTTCGTTTGTTCGTTTGTTCGTTTGTTCGTTTGTTCGTTTGTTCGTTGAATCGTTGGTTCGTTGGTTCGTTGGTTCGTTGGTTCGTTGGTTCGTTGGTTCGTTGGTTCGTTGGTTCGTTGGTTCGTTGGTTCGTTGGTTCGTTGGTTCGTTGGTTCGTTGGTTCGTTGGTTCGTTTGTTCGTTTGTTCGTTTGTTCGTTTGTTCCTTTGTTCGTTTGTTCGTTTGTTCGTTTGTTAGTTTGTTCGTTTGTTCGTTGTCGTTTGTTCGTTTGTTCGTTTGTTCGTTTGTTCGTTTGTTCGTTTGTTCGTTTGTTCGTTTGTTCGTTTGTTCGTTTGTTCGTTTGTTCGTTTGTTCGTTTGTTCGTTTGTTCGTTTGTTCGTTTGTTCGTTTGTTCGTTTGTTCGTTTGTTCGTTTGTTCGTTTGTTCGTTTGTTCGTTTGTTCGTTTGTTCGTTTGTTCGTTTGTTCGTTTGTTCGTTTGTTCGTTGTTCGTTTGTTCGTTTGTTCGTTTGTTCGTTTGTTCGTTTGTTCGTTTGTTCGTTTGTTCGTTTGTTCGTTTGTTCGTTTGTTCGTTTGTTCGTTGGTTCGTTGGTTCGTTGGTTCGTTGGTTCGTTGGTTCGTTGGTTCGTTGGTTCGTTGGCTCGTTGGATCGTTGGTTCGTTTGTTCGTTTGTTCGTTTGTTCGTTGGTTCGTTGGTTCGTTGGTTCGTTGGCTCGTTTGTTCGTTTGTTCGTTTGTTCGTTTGTTCGTTTGTTCGTTTGTTCGTTGGTTCGTTGGTTCGTTTGTTCGTTTGTTCGTTTGTTCGTTTGTTCGTTTGTTCGTTTGTTCGTTTGTTCGTTTGTTCGTTTGTTCGTTTGTTCGTTTGTTCGTTTGTTCGTTTGTTCGATTGTTCGTTTGTTCGTTTGTTCGTTTGTTCGTTTGTTCGTTTGTTCGTTTGTTCGTTTGTTCGTTTGTTCGCTTGTTCGTTGGTTCGTTGGTTCGTTGAATCGTTGGATCGTTGGTTCGTTGTTTCGTTGGTTCGTTGGTTCGTTGGTTCGTTGGTTCGTTGGTTCGTTGGTTCGTTGGTTCGTTGGTTCGTTGGTTCGTTTGTTCGTTGGTTCGTTGGTTCGTTGTTTCGTTGGTTCTTTGGTTCGTTTGTTCGTTTGTTCGTTTGTCCGTTTGTTCGTTTGTTCGTTTGTTCGTTGGTTCGTTGGATCGTTGGTTCGTTGGTTCGTTGGTTCGTTGGTTCGTTGGTTCGTTGATTCGTTGGTTCGTTGGTTCGTTGGTTCGTTGGTTCGTTGGTTCGTTGGTTCGTTGGTTCGTTGGTTCGTTGGTTCGTTCGTTCGTTGGATCGTTGGTTCGTTTGTTCGTTTGTTCATTTGTTCGTTGGTTCGTTGGTTCGTTGGCTCGTTGGCTCGTTTGTTCGTTTGTTCGTTTGTTCGTTTGTTCGTTTGTTCGTTGGTTCGTTGGTTCGTTGGTTCGTTGGTTCGTTGGTTCGTTTGTTCGTTTGTTCGATTGTTCGTTTGTTCGTTGGTTCGTTGGTTCGTTGGTTCGTTGGTTCGTTGGTTCGTTGGTTCGTTGGTTCGTTGCCTCGTTGGTTCGTTGGTTCTTTGGTTCGTTGGTTCCTTGGTTCGTTGGTTCGTTTGTTCCTTTGTTCGTTTGTTCGTTTGTTCGTTGGTTCGTTGGTTCGTTGGTTCGTTGGTTCGTTGGTTCGTTGGTTCGTTGGATCGTTGGTTCGTTGGTTCGTTTGTTCGTTTGTTCGTTTGTTCGTTTGTTCGTTTGTTCGTTGGTTCGTTGGATCGTTGGATCGTTGGTTCGTTGTTTCGTTGGTTCGTTGGTTCGTTGGTTAGTTGGTTCGTTTGTTCGTTTGTTCGTTTGTTCGTTTGTTCGTTTGTTCGTTTGTTCGTTTGTTCGTTTGTTCGTTTGTTCGTTTGTTCGTTTGTTCGTTTGTTCGTTTGTTCGTTTGTTCGTTTGTTCGTTTGTTCGTTTGTTCGTTTGTTCGTTTGTTCGTTTGTTCGTTGGTTCGTTGGTTCGTTGGTTCGTTGGTTCGTTGGTTCGTTGGTTCGTTGGTTCGTTGGTTCGTTGGATCGTTGGTTCGTTTGTTCGTTTGTTCGTTTGTTCGTTGGTTCGTTGGTTCGTTGGCTCGTTTATTCGTTTGTTCGTTTGTTCGTTTGTTCGTTGGTTCGTTGGTTCGTTGGTTCGTTGGTTCGTTGGTTCGTTGGATCGTTGGTTCGTTGGTTCGTTGGTTCGTTCGTTCGTTGGATCGTTGGTTCGTTTGTTCGTTTGTTCATTTGTTCGTTGGTTCGTTGGTTCGTTGGCTCGTTGGCTCGTTTGTTCGTTTGTTCGTTTGTTCGTTTGTTCGTTTGTTCGTTTGTTCGTTGGTTCGTTGGTTCGTTGGTTCGTTGGTTCGTTTGTTCGTTTGTTCGATTGTTCGTTTGTTCGTTGGTTCGTTGGTTCGTTGGTTCGTTGGTTCGTTGGTTCGTTGGTTCGTTGCCTCGTTGGTTCGTTGGTTCTTTGGTTCGTTGGTTCCTTGGTTCGTTGGTTCGTTTGTTCCTTTGTTCGTTTGTTCGTTTGTTCGTTGGTTCGTTGGTTCGTTGGTTCGTTGGTTCGTTGGTTCGTTGGTTCGTTGGATCGTTGGTTCGTTGGTTCGTTTGTTCGTTTGTTCGTTTGTTCGTTTGTTCGTTTGTTCGTTGGTTCGTTGGATCGTTGGATCGTTGGTTCGTTGTTTCGTTGGTTCGTTGGTTCGTTTGTTCGTTTGTTCGTTTGTTCGTTTGTTCGTTTGTTCGTTTGTTCGTTTGTTCGTTTGTTCGTTTGTTCGTTTGTTCGTTTGTTCGTTTGTTCGTTTGTTCGTTTGTTCGTTTGTTCGTTTGTTCGTTTGTTCGTTTGTTCGTTTGTTCGTTGATTCGTTGGTTCGTTGGTTCGTTGGTTCGTTGGTTCGTTGGTTCGTTTGTTCGTTTGTTCGTTTGTTCGTTTGTTCGTTTGTTCGTTTGTTCGTTTTTTCGTTTTTTCGTTTGGTCGTTTGGTCGTTTGGTCGTTTGGTCGTTTGGTCGTTTGGTCGTTTGTTCGTTCGTTCGTTCGTTCGTTGGTACGTTGGTTCGTTTGTTCGTTGGTTCGTTGGTTCGTTGGTTCGTTGGTTCGTTTGTTCGTTTGTTCGATTTTTCGTTTGTTCGTTGGTTCGTTGGTTCGTTGGTTCGTTGGTTCGTTGGTTCGTTGGTTCGTTGGTTCGTTGGCTCGTTGGTTCGTTGGTTCTTTGGTTCGTTGGTTCCTTGGTTCGTTGGTTCGTTTGTTCCTTTGTTCGTTTGTTCGTTGGTTCGTTGGTTCGTTGGTTCGTTGGTTCGTTGGTTCGTTGGATCGTTGGTTCGTTGGTTCGTTTGTTCGTTTGTTCGTTTGTTCGTTTGTTCGTTGGTTCGTTGGTTCGTTGGTTCCTTGGTTCGTTGGTTCGTTTGTTCCTTTGTTCGTTTGTTCGTTGGTTCGTTGGTTCGTTGGGTCGTTGGTTCGTTGGTTCGTTGGTTCGTTTGTTCGTTTGTTCGTTTGTTCGTTTGTTCGTTTGTTCGTTTGTTCGTTTGTTCGTTTGTTCGTTTGTTTGTTTGTTCGTTTGTTCGTTTGTTCGTTTGTTCGTTTGTTCGTTTGTTCGTTTGTTCGTTTGTTCGTTTGTTCGTTTGTTCGTTTGTTCGTTTGTTCGTTTGTTCGTTTGTTCGTTTGTTCGTTTGTTCGTTTGTTCGTTTGTTCGTTTGTTCGTTGGTTCGTTGTTTCGTTGGTTCGTTGGTTCGTTGGTTCGTTGGTTCGTTGGTTCGTTGGTTCGTTGGTTCGTTGGTTCGTTGGCTCGTTGGTTCTATGGTTCGTTGGTTCGTTGGTTCGTTTGTTCGTTGGTTCGTTGGTTCGTTGGTTCGTTGGTTCGTTGGTTCGTTGGTTCGTTGGTTCGTTGGTTCGTTGGTACGTTGGTTCGTTGGTTCGTTGGTTCGTTGTTTCTTTGGTTCGTTGGTTCGTTTGTTCGTTTGTTCGTTTGGTCGTTTTTTCGTTTGTTCGTTGGTTCGTTGGTTCGTTTGTTCGTTTGTTCGTTTGTTCGTTTGTCGTTTGTTCGTTTGTTCGTTTGTTCGTTTGTTCGTTTGTTCGTTTGTTCGTTTGTTCGTTTGTTCGTTTGTTCGTTTGTTCGTTTGTTCGTTTTTTCGTTTGGTCGTTTGGTCGTTTGGTCGTTTTGTCGTTTGGTCGTTTTTTCGTTCGTTCGTTCGTTCGTTGGTTCGTTGGTTCGTTGGTTCGATGGTTCGTTGGTTCGTTGGTTCGTTGGTTCGTTGGTTCGTTGGTTCGTTGGTTCGTTGGTTCGTTGGTTCGTTGGTTCTTTGGTTTGTTTGTTCGTTTGTTCGTTTGTTCGTTTGTTCGTTTGGTCGTTTTTTCGTTTGTTCGTTGGTTCGTTGGTTCGTTTGTTCGTTTGTTCGTTTGTTCGTTTGTTCGTTTGTTCGTTTGTTCGTTTGTTCGTTTGTTCGTTTGTTCGTTTGTTCGTTTGTTCGTTTGTTCGTTTGTTCGTTTGTTCGTTTGTTCGTTTGTTCGTTTGTTCGTTTGTTCGTTTGTTCGTTTGTTCGTTTGTTCGTTTGTTCGTTTGTTCGTTTGTTCGTTTGTTCGTTTGTTCGTTTGTTCGTTTGTTCGTTTGTTCGTTTGTTCGTTTGTTCGTTTGTTCGTTTGTTCGTTTGTTCGTTTGTTCGTTTGTTCGTTTTTTCGTTTGGTCGTTTGGTCGTTTGGTCGTTTGGTCGTTTGGTCGTTTGTTCGTTCGTTCGTTCGTTCGTTGGTTCGTTGTTTCTTTGGTTCGTTGGTTCGTTGGTTCGTTGGGTCGTTTGTTCGTTCGTTCGTTCGTTCGTTGGTTCGTTGGTTCGTTGGTTCGTTGTTTCTTTGGTTCGTTGGTTCGTTGGTTCGTTGGTTCGTTTGTTCGTT
>NW_027487939.1:0-11916 GCF_050908995.1 Andrena cerasifolii | reverse complement strand
TCGCCTTAAACTTGTAATTAAGAGGCGCAGGCCTTTCAAGAGGCGTTCGAAAATTCTGCGTCTCTTCGTTAAACAGTCACTGTCTCGAAACACCTGCACCACTTCTCGCTCATTGATTTGCCCTCCGGAGACGTTACTTTGTGCCATCTCTTTCGACGGCATGTTCTCCTGTTACAAAGCCCAATTCTGTGGATTCTGAAAATTTTCGCCAGATTTTGGCCAATATATCAGGAGAACATGAAGTGGAAAGAGGTATACTAAATTTCAGCTTCAAAGGCATCGCCTTAAAGTTGCAAATCAGAGGCGCAGGCCTTTCAAGAGGCGTTCGAAAACTCTGCGTGTCTTCGTTAAACAGTCACTGTCTCGAAACATTTGCGCCACTTCTCGCTCTTTGATTTGCCCTCCGGAGACATTACTTTGTTCCATCTCTTTCGACGGCATGTTCTCCTGTTACAAAGCCCAATTTTGTGCATTCTGAAAATTTTCGCTAGATTTTGGCCAATATATCAGGAGAACATGAAGTGGAAAGAGGTATACTAAATTTCAGCTTCAAAGGCATCGCCTTAAAGTTGTAATTAAGAGGCGCAGGCCTTTCAAGAGGCGTTCGAAAATTCTGCGTCTCTTCGTTAAACAGTCACTGTCTCGAAACTTCTGCGCCACTTCTCGCTCTTTGATTTGCTCTCCGGAGGCGTTACTTTGTGCCATCTCTTTCGACGGCATGTTCTCCTGTTACAAAGCCCAATGTTGTGCATTCTGAAAATTTTCGCTAGATTTTGGCCAATAAATCAGGAGAACATGAAGTGGAAAGAGGTATACTAAATTTCAGCTTCAAAGGCATCGCCTTAAAGTTGCAAATCAGAGGCGCAGGCCTTTCAAGAGGCGTTCGAAAACTCTGCGTGTCTTCGTTAAACAGTCACTGTCTCGAAACATCTGCGCCACTTCTCGCTCTTTGATTTGCCCTCCGGAGACATTACTTTGTTCCATCTCTTTCGACGGCATGTTCTCCTGTTACAAAGCCCAATTTTGTGCATTCTGAAAATTTTCGCTAGATTTTGGCCAATATATCAGGAGAACATGAAGTGGAAAGAGGTATACTAAATTTCAGCTTCAAAGGCATCGCCTTAAAGTTGTAATTAAGAGGCGCAGGCCTTTCAAGAGGCGTTCGAAAATTCTGCGTCTCTTCGTTAAACAGTCACTGTCTCGAAACTTCTGCGCCACTTCTCGCTCTTTGATTTGCTCTCCGGAGGCGTTACTTTGTGCCATCTCTTTCGACGGCATGTTCTCCTGTTACAAAGCCCAATTCTGTGGATTCTGAAAATTTTCGCCAGATTTTGGCCTATATATCAGGAGAACATGAAGTGGAAATAGGTATACTAAATTTCAGCTTCAAAGGCATTGCCTTAAAGTTGCAAATCAGAGGCGCAGGCCTTTCAAGAGGCGTTCGAAAATTCTGCGTCTTTTCGTTAAACAGTCACTGTCTCGAAACACCTGCGCCACTTCTCGCTCTTTGATTTGCTCTCCGGAGACGTTACTTTGTGCCATCTCTTTCGACGGCATGTTCTCCTGTTACAAAGCCCAATGTTGTGCATTCTGAAAATTTTCGCTAGATTTTGGCCAATATATCAGGAGAACATGAAGTGGAAAGAGGTATACTAAATTTCAGCTTCGAAGGCATCGCTTAAAAGTATCAAATCAGAGGCGCAGGCCTTTCAAGAGGCGTTCGAAAATTGTGCGACTCTTCGTTAAACAGTCACTGGCTCGAAACATCTGCGCCACTTCTCGCTCATGGATTTGCCCTCCGGAGACGTTACTTTGTGCCATCTCTTTCGACGGCATGTTCTCCTGTTACAAAGCCCAATTCTGTGGATTCTGAAAGTTTTCGCCAGATTTTGGCCAATATATCAGGAGAACATGAAGTGGAAAGAGGTATACTAAATTTCAGCTTCAAAGGCATCGCCTTAAAGTTGCAAATCAGAGGCGCAGGCCTTTCAAGAGGCGTTCGAAAACTCTGCGTGTCTTCGTTAAACAGTCACTGTCTCGAAACATCTGCGCCACTTCTCGCTCTTTGATTTGCCCTCCGGAGACATTACTTTGTTCCATCTCTTTCGACGGCATGTTCTCCTGTTACAAAGCCCAATTTTGTGCATTCTGAAAATGTTCGCCAGATTTTGGCCAATATATCAGGAGAACATGAAGTCAAAAGAGGTATACTAAATTTCAGCTTCAAGGGCAACGCCTTAAAGTTGCAAATAAGAGGCGCAGGCCTTTCAAGAGGCGTTCGAAAATTGTGCGACTCTTCGTTAAACAGTCACTGTCTCGAAACATCTGCGCCACTTCTCGCTCATTGATTTGCCCTCCGGAGACGTTACCTTGTGCCATCTCTTTCGACGGCATGTTCTCCTGTTACAAAGCCCAATTCTGTGGATTCTGAAAATTTTCGCCAGATTTTGGCCTATATATCAGGAGAACATGAAGTGGAAATAGGTATACTAAATTTCAGCTTCAAAGGCATCGCCTTAAAGTTGCAAATAAGAGGCGCAGGCCATTCAAGAGGCGTTCGAAAATTCTGCGTGTCTTCGTTAAACAGTCACTGTCTCGAAACATCTGCGCCACTTCTCGCTCTTTGATTTGCTCTCCGGAGACGTTACTTTGTGCCATCTCTTTCGACGGCATGTTCTCCTGTTACAAAGCCCAATTTTGTGCATTCGGAAATTTTCGCCAGATTTTGGCCAATATATCAGGAGAACATGAAGTGGAAAGAGGTATACTAAATTTCAGCTTCAAAGGCATTGCCTTAAAGTTGCAAATCAGAGGCGCAGGCCTTTCAAGAGGCGTTCGAAAATTCTGCGTCTCTTCGTTAAACAGTCACTGTCTCGAAACACCTGCGCCACTTCTCGCTCTTTGATTTGCTCTCCGGAGACGTTACATTGTGCCATCTCTTTCGACGGCATGTTCTCCTGTTACAAAGCCCAATGTTGTGCATTCTGAAAATTTTCGCTAGATTTTGGCCAATATATCAGGAGAACATGAAGTGGAAAGAGGTATACTAAATTTCAGCTTCAAAGGCATCGCCTTAAACTTGTAATTAAGAGGCGCAGGCCTTTCAAGAGGCGTTCGAAAATTCTGCGTCTCTTCGTTAAACAGTCACTGTCTCGAAACACCTGCACCACTTCTCGCTCATTGATTTGCCCTCCGGAGACGTTACTTTGTGCCATCTCTTTCGACGGCATGTTCTCCTGTTACAAAGCCCAATTCTGTGGATTCTGAAAATTTTCGCCAGATTTTGGCCAATATATCAGGAGAACATGAAGTGGAAAGAGGTATACTAAATTTCAGCTTCAAAGGCATCGCCTTAAAGTTGCAAATCAGAGGCGCAGGCCTTTCAAGAGGCGTTCGAAAACTCTGCGTGTCTTCGTTAAACAGTCACTGTCTCGAAACATCTGCGCCACTTCTCGCTCTTTGATTTGCCCTCCGGAGACATTACTTTGTTCCATCTCTTTCGACGGCATGTTCTCCTGTTACAAAGCCCAATTTTGTGCATTCTGAAAATTTTCGCTAGATTTTGGCCAATATATCAGGAGAACATGAAGTGGAAAGAGGTATACTAAATTTCAGCTTCAAAGGCATCGCCTTAAAGTTGTAATTAAGAGGCGCAGGCCTTTCAAGAGGCGTTCGAAAATTCTGCGTCTCTTCGTTAAACAGTCACTGTCTCGAAACTTCTGCGCCACTTCTCGCTCTTTGATTTGCTCTCCGGAGGCGTTACTTTGTGCCATCTCTTTCGACGGCATGTTCTCCTGTTACAAAGCCCAATGTTGTGCATTCTGAAAATTTTCGCTAGATTTTGGCCAATAAATCAGGAGAACATGAAGTGGAAAGAGGTATACTAAATTTCAGCTTCAAAGGCATCGCCTTAAAGTTGCAAATCAGAGGCGCAGGCCTTTCAAGAGGCGTTCGAAAACTCTGCGTGTCTTCGTTAAACAGTCACTGTCTCGAAACATCTGCGCCACTTCTCGCTCTTTGATTTGCCCTCCGGAGACATTACTTTGTTCCATCTCTTTCGACGGCATGTTCTCCTGTTACAAAGCCCAATTTTGTGCATTCTGAAAATGTTCGCCAGATTTTGGCCAATATATCAGGAGAACATGAAGTCAAAAGAGGTATACTAAATTTCAGCTTCAAGGGCAACGCCTTAAAGTTGCAAATAAGAGGCGCAGGCCTTTCAAGAGGCGTTCGAAAATTGTGCGACTCTTCGTTAAACAGTCACTGGCTCGAAACATCTGCGCCACTTCTCGCTCATGGATTTGCCCTCCGGAGACGTTACTTTGTGCCATCTCTTTCGACGGCATGTTCTCCTGTTACAAAGCCCAATTCTGTGGATTCTGAAAATTTTCGCCAGATTTTGGCCAATATATCAGGAGAACATGAAGTGGAAAGAGGTATACTAAATTTCAGCTTCAAAGGCATCGCCTTAAAGTTGCAAATAAGAGGCGCAGGCCTTTCAAGAGGCGTTCGAAAATTCTGCGTCTCTTCGTTAATCAGTCACTGTCTCGAAACATCTGCGCCACTTCTCGCTCTTTGATTTGCTCTCCGGAGACGTTACTTTGTGCCATCTCTTTCGACGGCATGTTCTCCTGTTACAAAGCCCAATTTTGTGCATCCGGAAATTTTCGCCAGATTTTGGCCAATATATCAGGAGAACATGAAGTGGAAAGAGGTATACTAAATTTCAGCTTCAAAGGCATCGCCTTAAACTTGTAATTAAGAGGCGCAGGCCTTTCAAGAGGCGTTCGAAAATTCTGCGACTCTTCGTTAAACAGTCACTGTCTCGAAACATCTGCGCCACTTCTCGCTCATTGATTTGCCCTCCGGAGACGTTACCTTGTGCCATCTCTTTCGACGGCATGTTCTCCTGTTACAAAGCCCAATTCTGTGGATTCTGAAAATTTTCGCCAGATTTTGGCCTATATATCAGGAGAACATGAAGTGGAAATAGGTATACTAAATTTCAGCTTCAAAGGCATCGCCTTAAAGTTGCAAATAAGAGGCGCAGGCCATTCAAGAGGCGTTCGAAAATTCTGCGTGTCTTCGTTAAACAGTCACTGTCTCGAAACATCTGCGCCACTTCTCGCTCTTTGATTTGCTCTCCGGAGACGTTACTTTGTGCCATCTCTTTCGACGGCATGTTCTCCTGTTACAAAGCCCAATTTTGTGCATTCGGAAATTTTCGCCAGATTTTGGCCAATATATCAGGAGAACATGAAGTGGAAAGAGGTATACTAAATTTCAGCTTCAAAGGCATCGCCTTAAACTTGTAATTAAGAGGCGCAGGCCTTTCAAGAGGCGTTCGAAAATTCTGCGTCTCTTCGTTAAAAAGTCACTGTCTCGAAACACCTGCACCACTTCTCGCTCATTGATTTGCCCTCCGGAGACGTTACTTTGTGCCATCTCTTTCGACGGCATGTTCTCCTGTTACAAAGCCCAATTCTGTGGATTCTGAAAATTTTCGCCAGATTTTGGCCTATATATCAGGAGAACATGAAGTGGAAATAGGTATACTAAATTTCAGCTTCAAAGGCATCGCCTTAAACTTGTAATTAAGAGGCGCAGGCCTTTCAAGAGGCGTTCGAAAATTCTGCGTCTCTTCGTTAAACAGTCACTGTCTCGAAACACCTGCACCACTTCTCGCTCATTGATTTGCCCTCCGGAGACGTTACTTTGTGCCATCTCTTTCGACGGCATGTTCTCCTGTTACAAAGCCCAATTCTGTGGATTCTGAAAATTTTCGCCAGATTTTGGCCAATATATCAGGAGAACATGAAGTGGAAAGAGGTATACTAAATTTCAGCTTCAAAGGCATCGCCTTAAAGTTGCAAATCAGAGGCGCAGGCCTTTCAAGAGGCGTTCGAAAACTCTGCGTGTCTTCGTTAAACAGTCACTGTCTCGAAACATCTGCGCCACTTCTCGCTCTTTGATTTGCCCTCCGGAGACATTACTTTGTTCCATCTCTTTCGACGGCATGTTCTCCTGTTACAAAGCCCAATTTTGTGCATTCTGAAAATTTTCGCTAGATTTTGGCCAATATATCAGGAGAACATGAAGTGGAAAGAGGTATACTAAATTTCAGCTTCAAAGGCATCGCCTTAAAGTTGTAATTAAGAGGCGCAGGCCTTTCAAGAGGCGTTCGAAAATTCTGCGTCTCTTCGTTAAACAGTCACTGTCTCGAAACTTCTGCGCCACTTCTCGCTCTTTGATTTGCTCTCCGGAGGCGTTACTTTGTGCCATCTCTTTCGACGGCATGTTCTCCTGTTACAAAGCCCAATGTTGTGCATTCTGAAAATTTTCGCTAGATTTTGGCCAATAAATCAGGAGAACATGAAGTGAAAAGAGGTATACTAAATTTCAGCTTCAAAGGCATCGCCTTAAAGTTGCAAATCAGAGGCGCAGGCCTTTCAAGAGGCGTTCGAAAAGTCTGCGTGTCTTCGTTAAACAGTCACTGTCTCGAAACATCTGCGCCACTTCTCGCTCTTTGATTTGCCCTCCGGAGACATTACTTTGTTCCATCTCTTTCGACGGCATGTTCTCCTGTTACAAAGCCCAATTTTGTGCATTCTGAAAATGTTCGCCAGATTTTGGCGAATATATCAGGAGAACATGAAGTCAAAAGAGGTATACTAAATTTCAGCTTCAAGGGCAACGCCTTAAAGTTGCAAATAAGAGGCACAGGCCTTTCAAGAGGCTTTCGAAAATTCTGCGTCTCTTCGTGAAACAGTCACTGTCTCGAAACACCTGCGCCACTTCTCGCTCTTTGATTTGCTCTCCGGAGACATTACTTTGTTCCATCTCTTTCGACGGCATGTTCTCCTGTTACAAAGCCCAATTTTGTGCATTCTGAAAATTTTCGCTAGATTTTGGCCAATATATCAGGAGAACATGAAGTGGAAAGAGGTATACTAAATTTCAGCTTCAAAGGCATCGCCTTAAAGTTGCAAATAAGAGGCGCAGGCCTTTCAAGAGGCGTTCGAAAATTCTGCGTCTCTTCGTTAATCAGTCACTGTCTCGAAACATCTGCGCCACATCTCGCTCTTTGATTTGCTCTCCGGAGACGTTACTTTGTGCCATCCCTTTGGACGGCATGTTCTCCTGTTACAAAGCCCAATTTTGTGCATTCTGAAAATTTTCGCTAGATTTTGGCCAATATATCAGGAGAACATGAAGTGGAAAGAGGTATACTAAATTTCAGCTTCAATGGCATCGCTTAAAAGTATCAAATCAGAGGCGCAGGCCTTCCAAGAGGCGTTCGAAAATTGTGCGACTCTTCGTTAAACAGTCACTGTCTCGAAACACCTGCGCCACTTCTCGCTCTTTGATTTGCTCTCCGGAGACGTTACTTTGTGCCATCCCTTTCGACGGCATGTTCTCCTGTTACAAAGCCCAATGTTGTGCATTCTGAAAATTTTCGCTAGATTTTGGCCAATATATCAGGAGAACATGAAGTGGAAAGAGGTATACTAAATTTCAGCTTCAAAGGCATCGCTTAAAAGTATCAAATCAGAGGCGCAGGCCTTTCAAGAGGCGTTCGAAAATTGTGCGACTCTTCGTTAAACAGTCACTGGCTCGAAACATCTGCGCCACTTCTCGCTCATGGATTGGCCCTCCGGAGACGTTACTTTGTGCCATCTCTTTCGACGGCATGTTCTCCTGTTACAAAGCCCAATTCTGTGGATTCTGAAAATTTTCGCCAGATTTTGGCCAATATATCAGGAGAACATGAAGTGGAAAGAGGTATACTAAATTTCAGCTTCAAAGGCATCGCCTTAAAGTTGCAAATAAGAGGCGCAGGCCTTTCAAGAGGCGTTCGAAAATTCTGCGTCTCTTCGTTAATCAGTCACTGTCTCGAAACATCTGCGCCACATCGCGCTCTTTGATTTGCTCTCCGGAGACGTTCCTTTGTGCCATCCCTTTGGACGGCATGTTCTCCTGTTACAAAGCCCAATTCTGTGGATTCTGAAAATGTTCGCCAGATTTTGGCCAATATATCAGGAGAACATGAAGTCAAAAGAGGTATACTAAATTTCAGCTTCAAAGGCATCGCCTTAAAGTTGCAAATAAGAGGCGCAGGCCTTTCAAGAGGCTTTCGAAAATTCTGCGTCTCTTCGTGAAACAGTCACTGTCTCGAAACACCTGCGCCACTTCTCGCTCTTTGATTTGCTCTCCGGAGACATTACTTTGTTCCATCTCTTTGGACGGCATGTTCTCCTGTTACAAAGCCCAATTTTGTGTATTCTCGAAATTTTCTCCAGATTTTGGCCAATAAATCAGGAGAAAATGAAGTGGAAAGAGGTATACTAAATTTCAGCTTCAAAGGCATCGCCTTAAAGTTGCAAATAAGAGGCGCAGGCCTTTCAAGAGGCGTTCGAAAATTCTGCGTCTCTTCGTTAATCAGTCACTGTCTCGAAACATCTGCGCCACTTCGCGCTCGTTGATTTGCTCTCCGGAGATGTTACTTTGTGCCATCACTTTGGACGGCATGTTCTCCTGTTACAAAGCCCAATTTTGTGCATTCTGAAAATTTTCGCTAGATTTTGGCCAATATATCAGGAGAACATGAAGTGGAAAGAGATATACTAAATTTCAGCTTCAAAGGCATCGCTTAAAAGTATCAAATCAGAGGCGCAGGCCTTTCAAGAGGCGTTCGAAAATTGTGCGACCCTTCGTTAAACAGTCACTGTCTCGAAACATCTGCGCCACTTCTCGCTCATTGATTTGCCCTCCGGAGACGTTACCTTGTGCCATCTCTTTCGACGGCATGTTCTCCTGTTACAAAGCCCAATTCTGTGTATCCTGAAAATTTTCGCCAGTTTTTGGCCTATATATCAGGAGAACATGAAGTGGAAATAGGTATACTAAATTTCAGCTTCAAAGGCATCGCCTTAAAGTTGCAAATAAGAGGCGCAGGCCATTCAAGAGGCGTTCGAAAATTCTGCGTGTCTTCGTTAAACAGTCACTGTCTCGAAACATCTGCGCCACTTCTCGCTCTTTGATTTGCTCTCCGGAGACGTTACTTTGTGCCATCTCTTTCGACGGCATGTTCTCCTGTTACAAAGCCCAATTTTGTGCATTCGGAAATTTTCGCCAGATTTTGGCCAATATATCAGGAGAACATGAAGTGGAAAGAGGTATACTAAATTTCAGCTTCAAAGGCATCGCCTTAAACTTGTAATTAAGAGGCGCAGGCCTTTCAAGAGGCGTTCGAAAATTCTGCGTCTCTTCGTTAAACAGTCACTGTCTCGAAACACCTCCACCACTTCTCGCTCATTGATTTGCCCTCCGGAGACGTTACTTTGTGCCATCTCTTTCGACGGCATGTTCTCCTGTTACAAAGCCCAATTCTGTGGATTCTGAAAATTTTCGCCAGATTTTGGCCAATATATCAGGAGAAGATGAAGTGGAAAGAGGTATACTAAATTTCAGCTTCAAAGGCATCGCCTTAAAGTTGCAAATCAGAGGCGCAGGCCTTTCAAGAGGCGTTCGAAAACTCTGCGTGTCTTCGTTA
The DNA here is from genome assembly GCF_050908995.1 of Andrena cerasifolii. Classification (NCBI taxonomy): domain Eukaryota; kingdom Metazoa; phylum Arthropoda; class Insecta; order Hymenoptera; family Andrenidae; genus Andrena; species Andrena cerasifolii. The sequence continues at coordinate 2,363 of NW_027487939.1, read as the reverse complement.
AACAGTCACTGTCTCGAAACACCTGCACCACTTCTCGCTCTTTCGTTTGCTGTCCGGAGATGTTACTTTGTGCCACCTCTTTCGACGGCATGTTCTCCTGTTACAAAGCCCAATTTTGTGTATTCTCGAAATTTTCGCCAGATTTTGGCCAATAAATCAGGAGAAAATGAAGTGGAAAGAGGTATACTAAATTTCAGCTTCAAAGGCATCGCCTTAAAGTTGCAAATAAGAGGCGCAGGCCTTTCAAGAGGCGTTCGAAAATTCTGCGTCTCTTCGTTAATCAGTCACTGTCTCGAAACATCTGCGCCACATCTCGCTCTTTGATTTGCTCTCCGGAGACGTTACTTTGTGCCATCCCTTTGGACGGCATGTTCTCCTGTTACAAAGCCCAATTTTGTGCATTCTGAAAATTTTCGCTAGATTTTGGCCAATATATCAGGAGAACATGAAGTGGAAAGAGGTATACTAAATTTCAGCTTCAAAGGCATCGCTTAAAAGTATCAAATCAGAGGCGCAGGCCTTCCAAGAGGCGTTCGAAAATTGTGCGACTCTTCGTTAAACAGTCACTGTCTCGAAACATCTGCGCCACTTCTCGCTCATTGATTTGCCCTCCGGAGACGTTACTTTGTGCCATCTCTTTCGACGGCATGTTCTCCTGTTACAAAGCCCAATTCTGTGGATTCTGAAAATTTTCGCCAGATTTTGGCCAATATATCAGGAGAACATGAAGTGGAAAGAGGTATACAAAATTTCAGCTTCAAAGGCATTGCCTTAAAGTTGCAAATCAGAGGCGCAGGCCTTTCAAGAGGCGTTCGAAAATTCTGCGTGTCTTCGTTAAACAGTCACTGTCTCGAAACCTCTGCGCCACTTCTCGCTCTTTGATTTGCTCTCCGGAGACGTTACTTTGTGCCATCTCTTTCGACGGCATGTTCTCCTGTTACAAAGCCCAATTTTGTGCATTCTGAAAATTTTCGCCAGATTTTGGCCAATATATCAGGAGAACATGAAGTGGAAAGAGGTATACTAAATTTCAGCTTCAAAGGCATCGCCTTAAAGTTGCAAATAAGAGGCGCAGGCCTTTCAAGAGGCGTTCGAAAATTCTGCGTCTCTTCGTTAAGCAGTCACTGTCTCGAAACACCTGCGCCACTTCTCGCTCTTTGATTTGCTCTCCGGAGACGTTACTTTGTGCCATCTCTTTCGACGGCATGTTCTCCTGTTACAAAGACGAATTTTGTGGATTCTGAAAATTTTCGCTAGATTTTGGCCAATATATCAGGAGAACATGAAGTGGAAAGAGATATACTAAATTTCAGCTTCAAAGGCATCGCCTTAAACTTGTAATTAAGAGGCGCAGGCCTTTCAAGAGGCGTTCGAAAATTCTGCGTGTCTTCGTTAAAGAGTCACTGTCTCGAAACATCTGCGCCACTTCTCGCTCTTTGATTTGCTCTCCGGAGATGTTACTTTGTGCCATCTCTTTCGACGGCATGTTCTCCTGTTACAAAGCCTAATTTTGTGCAATCTGAAAATTTTCGCCAGATTTTCGCCAATATATCAGGAGAACATGAAGTGGAAAGAGGTATACTAAATTTCAGCTTCAAAGGCATCGCCTTAAAGTTGCAAATAAGAGGCGCAGGCCTTTCAAGAGGCGTTCGAAAATTCTGCGTCTCTTCGTTAATCAGTCACTGTCTCGAAACATCTGCGCCACTTCTCGCTCTTTGATTTGCTCTCCGGAGACGTTACTTTGTGCCATCTCTTTCGACGGCATGTTCTCCTGTTACAAAGCCCAATTTTGTGCATTCGGAAATTTTCGCCAGATTTTGGCCAATATATCAGGAGAACATGAAGTGGAAAGAGGTATACTAAATTTCAGCTTCAAAGGCATCGCCTTAAAGTTGCAAATCAGAGGCGCAGGCCTTTCAAGAGGCGTTCGAAAACTCTGCGTGTCTTCGTTAAACAGTCACTGTCTCGAAACACCTGCACCACTTCTCGCTCATTGATTTGCCCTCCGGAGACATTACTTTGTTCCATCTCTTTCGACGGCATGTTCTCCTGTTACAAAGCCCAATTTTGTGTATTCTCGAAATTTTCGCCAGATTTTGGCCAATAAATCAGGAGAAAATGAAGTGGAAAGAGGTATACTAAATTTCAGCTTCAAAGGCATCGCCTTAAAGTTGCAAATAAGAGGCGCAGGCCTTTCAAGAGGCGTTCGAAAATTCTGCGTCTCTTCGTTAATCAGTCACTGTCTCGAAACATCTGCGCCACTTCTCGCTCTTTGATTTGCTCTTCGGAGACGTTACTTTGTGCCATCCCTTTGGACGGCATGTTCTCCTGTTACAAAGCCCAATTTTGTGCATTCGGAAATT
>NW_027487938.1:0-11919 GCF_050908995.1 Andrena cerasifolii | reverse complement strand
CTTTGTAACAGGAGAACATGCCGTCGAAAGAGATGGCACAAAGTAACGTCTCCGGAGAGCAAATCAAAGAGCGAGATGTGGCGCAGATGTTTCGAGACAGTGACTGTTTAACGAAGAGTCGCACAATTTTCGAACGCCTCTTGAAATGCCTGCGCCTCTAATTTGATACTTTTAAGAGATGCCTTTGAAGCTGAAATTTAGTATACCTCTTTCCACTTCATGTTCTCCTGATATTTGGCCAAAATCTAGCGAAAATTTTCAGAATGCACAAAATTGGGCTTTGTAACAGGAGAACATGCCGTCGAAAGAGATGGCACAATGTAACGTCTCCGGAGAGCAAATCAAAGAGCGAGAAGTGGCGCAGGTGTTTCGAGACAGTGACTGTTTAACGAAGACACGCAGAATTTTCGAACGCCTCTTGAAAGGCCTGCGCCTCTTAATTACAAATTTAAGGCGATGCCTTTGAAGCTGAAATTTAGTATACCTCTTTCCACTTCATGTTCTCCTGATATATTGGCCAAAATCTGGCGAAAATTTTCAGAATCCACAGAATTGGGCTTTGTAACAGGAGAACATGCCGTCGAAAGAGATGGCACAAAGAAACGTCTCCGGAGGGCAAATCAATGAGCGAGAAGTGGCGCAGATGTTTCGAGACAGTGACTGTTTAACGAAGAGTCGCACAATTTTCGAACGCCTCTTGAAAGGCCTGCGCCTCTGATTTGATACTTTTAAGCGATGCCTTTGAAGCTGAAATTTAGTATACCTCTTTCCACTTCATGTTCTCCTGATATATTGGGCAAAATCTATCGAAAATTTTCAGAATGCACAAAATTGGGCTTTGTAACAGGAGAACATGCCGTCCAAAGGGATGGCACAAAGTAACGTCTCCGGAGAGCAAATCAAAGAGCGAGAAGTGGCGCAGGTGTTTCGAGACAGTGACTGTTTCACGAAGAGACGCAGAATTTTCGAAAGCCTCTTGAAAGGCCTGCGCCTCTTATTTGCAACTTTAAGGCGATGCCTTTGAAGCTGAAATTTAGTATACCTCTTTTGACTTCATGTTCTCCTGATATATTGGCCAAAATCTGGCGAACATTTTCAGAATGCACAAAATTGGGCTTTGTAACAGGAGCACATACCGTCGAAAGAGATGAAACAAAGTAATGTCTCCGGAGAGCAAATCAAAGAGCGAGAAGTGGCGCAGATGTTTCGAGACAGTGACTGTTTAACGAAGACACGCAGAATTGTCGAACGCCTCTTGAAAGGCCTGCGCCTCTTAATTACAAGTTTAAGGCGATGCCTTTGAAGCTGAAATTTAGTATACCTCTTTCCACTTCATGTTCTCCTGATATTTGGCCAAAATCTAGCGAAAATTTTCAGAATGCACAAAATTGGGCTTTGTAACAGGAGAACATGCCGTCGAAAGAGATGGCACAATGTAACGTCTCCGGAGAGCAAATCAAAGAGCGAGATGTGGCGCAGATGTTTCGAGACAGTGACTGATTAACGAAGAGACGCAGAATTTTCGAACGCCTCTTGAAAGGTCTGCGCCTCTTATTTGCAACTTTAAGGCGATGCCTTTGAAGCTGAAATTTAGTATACCTCTTTCCACTTCATGTTCTCCTGATATATTGGCCAAAATCTGGCGAACATTTTCAGAATGCACAAAATTGGGCTTTGTAACAGGAGAACATGCCGTCGAAAGAGATGGCACAATGTAACGTCTCCGGAGAGCAAATCAAAGAGCGAGATGTGGCGCAGATGTTTCGAGACAGTGACTGTTTAACGAAGAGTCGCACAATTTTCGAACGCCTCTTGAAATGCCTGCGCCTCTGATTTGATACTTTTAAGAGATGCCTTTGAAGCTGAAATTTAGTATACCTCTTTCCACTTCATGTTCTCCTGATATATTGGCCAAAATCTAGAGAAAATTTTCAGAATGCACAAAATTGGGCTTTGTAACAGGAGAACATGCCGTCGAAAGAGATGGAACAAAGTAATGTCTCCGGAGAGCAAATCAAAGAGCGAGAAGTGGCGCAGATGTTTCGAGACAGTGACTGTTTAACGAAGACACGCAGAATTTTCGAACGCCTCTTGAAAGGCCTATGCCTCTTATTTGCAACTTTAAGGCGATGCCTTTGAAGCTGAAATTTAGTATACCTCTTTCCACTTCATTTTCTCCTGATTTATTGGCCAAAATCTGGCGAAAATTTCGAGAATACACAAAATTGGGCTTTGTAACAGGAGAACATGCCGTGGAAAGAGATGGAACAAAGTAATGTCTCCGGAGAGCAAATCAAAGAGCGAGAAGTGGCGCAGGTGTTTCGAGACAGTGACTGTTTTACGAAGAGACGCAGAATTGTCGAACGCCTCTTGAAAGGCCTGCGCCTCTTAATTACAAGTTTAAGGCGATGCCTTTGAAGCTGAAATTTAGTATACCTCTTTCCACTTCATGTTCTCCTGATATTTGCCAAAATCTAGCGAAAATTTTCAGAATGCACAAAATTGGGCTTTGTAACAGGAGAACATGCCGTCGAAAGAGATGGCACAATGTAACGTCTCCGGAGAGCAAATCAAAGAGCGAGATGTGGCGCAGATGTTTCGAGACAGTGACTGTTTAACGAAGAGTCGCACAATTTTCGAACGCCTCTCGAAAGGCCTGCGCCTCTGATTTGATACTTTTAAGCGATGCCTTTGAAGCTGAAATTTAGTATACCTCTTTCCACTTCATGTTCTCCTGATATATTGGCCAACATCTGGCGAAAATTTTCAGAATCCACAGAATTGGGCTTTGTAACAGGAGAACATGCCGTCGAAAGAGATGGCACAAAGTAACGTCTCCGGAGGGCAAATCAATGAGCGAGAAGTGGCGCAGATGTTTCGAGCCAGTGACTGTTTAACGAAGACACGCAGAATTTTCGAACGCCTCTTGAAACGCCTGCGCCTCTGATTTGCAACTTTAAGGCGATGCCTTTGAAGCTGAAATTTAGTATACCTCTTTCCACTTCATGTTCTTCTGATATTTGGCCAGAATCTAGCGAAAATTTTCAGAATGCACAAAATTGGGCTTTGTAACAGGAGAACATGCCGTCGAAAGAGATGGCACAAAGTAACGTCTCCGGAGAGCAAATCAAAGAGCGAGATGTGGCGCAGATGTTTCGAGACAGTGACTGTTTAACGAAGAGTCGCACAATTTTCGAACGCCTCTTGAAATGCCTGCGCCTCTAATTTGATACTTTTAAGAGATGCCTTTGAAGCTGAAATTTAGTATACCTCTTTCCACTTCATGTTCTCCTGATATTTGGCCAAAATCTAGCGAAAATTTTCAGAATGCACAAAATTGGGCTTTGTAACAGGAGAACATGCCGTCGAAAGAGATGGCACAATGTAACGTCTCCGGAGAGCAAATCAAAGAGCGAGAAGTGGCGCAGGTGTTTCGAGACAGTGACTGTTTAACGAAGACACGCAGAATTTTCGAACGCCTCTTGAAAGGCCTGCGCCTCTTAATTACAAATTTAAGGCGATGCCTTTGAAGCTGAAATTTAGTATACCTCTTTCCACTTCATGTTCTCCTGATATATTGGCCAAAATCTGGCGAAAATTTTCAGAATCCACAGAATTGGGCTTTGTAACAGGAGAACATGCCGTCGAAAGAGATGGCACAAAGAAACGTCTCCGGAGGGCAAATCAATGAGCGAGAAGTGGCGCAGATGTTTCGAGACAGTGACTGTTTAACGAAGAGTCGCACAATTTTCGAACGCCTCTTGAAAGGCCTGCGCCTCTGATTTGATACTTTTAAGCGATGCCTTTGAAGCTGAAATTTAGTATACCTCTTTCCACTTCATGTTCTCCTGATATATTGGGCAAAATCTATCGAAAATTTTCAGAATGCACAAAATTGGGCTTTGTAACAGGAGAACATGCCGTCCAAAGGAATGGCACAAAGTAACGTCTCCGGAGAGCAAATCAAAGAGCGAGAAGTGGCGCAGGTGTTTCGAGACAGTGACTGTTTCACGAAGAGACGCAGAATTTTCGAAAGCCTCTTGAAAGGCCTGCGCCTCTTATTTGCAACTTTAAGGCGATGCCTTTGAAGCTGAAATTTAGTATACCTCTTTTGACTTCATGTTCTCCTGATATATTGGCCAAAATCTGGCGAACATTTTCAGAATGCACAAAATTGGGCTTTGTAACAGGAGCACATACCGTCGAAAGAGATGAAACAAAGTAATGTCTCCGGAGAGCAAATCAAAGAGCGAGAAGTGGCGCAGATGTTTCGAGACAGTGACTGTTTAACGAAGACACGCAGAATTGTCGAACGCCTCTTGAAAGGCCTGCGCCTCTTAATTACAAGTTTAAGGCGATGCCTTTGAAGCTGAAATTTAGTATACCTCTTTCCACTTCATGTTCTCCTGATATTTGGCCAAAATCTAGCGAAAATTTTCAGAATGCACAAAATTGGGCTTTGTAACAGGAGAACATGCCGTCGAAAGAGATGGCACAATGTAACGTCTCCGGAGAGCAAATCAAAGAGCGAGATGTGGCGCAGATGTTTCGAGACAGTGACTGATTAACGAAGAGACGCAGAATTTTCGAACGCCTCTTGAAAGGTCTGCGCCTCTTATTTGCAACTTTAAGGCGATGCCTTTGAAGCTGAAATTTAGTATACCTCTTTCCACTTCATGTTCTCCTGATATATTGGCCAAAATCTGGCGAACATTTTCAGAATGCACAAAATTGGGCTTTGTAACAGGAGAACATGCCGTCGAAAGAGATGGCACAATGTAACGTCTCCGGAGAGCAAATCAAAGAGCGAGATGTGGCGCAGATGTTTCGAGACAGTGACTGTTTAACGAAGAGTCGCACAATTTTCGAACGCCTCTTGAAAGGCCTGCGCCTCTGATTTGATACTTTTAAGCGATGCCTTTGAAGCTGAAATTTAGTATACCTCTTTCCACTTCATGTTCTCCTGATATATTGGCCAAAATCTAGCGAAAATTTTCAGAATGCACAAAATTGGGCTTTGTAACAGGAGAACATGCCGTCGAAAGAGATGGCACAAAGTAACGTCTCCGGAGAGCAAATCAATGAGCGAGAAGTGGCGCAGATATTTCGAGCCAGTGACTGTTTAACGAAGACACGCAGAATTTTCGAACGCCTCTTGAAACGCCTGCGCCTCTGATTTGCAACTTTAAGGCGATGCCTTTGAAGCTGAAATTTAGTATACCTCTTTCCACTTCATGTTCTCCTGATATATTGGCCAAAATCTGGCGAAAATTTTCAGAATGCACAAAATTGGGCTTTGTAACAGGAGAACATGCCGTCGAAAGAGATGGCACAATGTAACGTCTCCGGAGAGCAAATCAAAGAGCGAGATGTGGCGCAGATGTTTCGAGACAGTGACTGTTTAACGAAGAGACGCAGAATTTTCGAACGCCTCTTGAAAGGCCTGCGCCTCTTATTTGCAACTTTAAGGCGATGCCTTTGAAGCTGAAATTTAGTATACCTCTTTCCACTTCATGTTCTCCTGATATATTGGCCAAAATCTGGCGAACATTTTCAGAATGCACAAAATTGGGCTTTGTAACAGGAGAACATGCCGTCGAAAGAGATGGCACAATGTAACGTCTCCGGAGAGCAAATCAAAGAGCGAGATGTGGCGCAGATGTTTCGAGACAGTGACTGTTTAACGAAGAGACGCAGAATTTTCGAACGCCTCTTGAAACGCCTGCGCCTCTGATTTGCAACTTTAAGGCGATGCCTTTGAAGCTGAAATTTAGTATACCTCTTTCCACTTCATGTTCTCCTGATATTTGGCCAAAATCTAGCGAAAATTTTCAGAATGCACAAAATTGGGCTTTGTAACAGGAGAACATGCCGTCGAAAGAGATGGCACAATGTAACGTCTCCGGAGAGCAAATCAAAGAGCGAGATGTGGCGCAGATGTTTCGAGACAGTGACTGATTAACGAAGAGACGCAGAATTTTCGAACGCCTCTTGAAAGGTCTGCGCCTCTTATTTGCAACTTTAAGGCGATGCCTTTGAAGCTGAAATTTAGTATACCTCTTTCCACTTCATGTTCTCCTGATATATTGGCCAAAATCTGGCGAACATTTTCAGAATGCACAAAATTGGGCTTTGTAACAGGAGAACATGCCGTCGAAAGAGATGGAACAAAGTAATGTCTCCGGAGAGCAAATCAAAGAGCGAGAAGTGGCGCAGATGTTTCGAGACAGTGACTGTTTAACGAAGACACGCAGAATTTTCGAACGCCTCTTGAAAGGCCTGCGCCTCTTATTTGCAACTTTAAGGCGATGCCTTTGAAGCTGAAATTTAGTATACCTCTTTCCACTTCATTTTCTCCTGATTTATTGGCCAAAATCTGGCGAAAATTTCGAGAATACACAAAATTGGGCTTTGTAACAGGAGAACATGCCGTGGAAAGAGATGGAACAAAGTAATGTCTCCGGAGAGCAAATCAAAGAGCGAGAAGTGGCGCAGGTGTTTCGATACAGTGACTGTTTCACGAAGAGACGCAGAATTTTCGAAAGCCTCTTGAAAGGCCTGCGCCTCTTATTTGCAACTTTAAGGCGATGCCTTTGAAGCTGAAATTTAGTATACCTCTTTTGACTTCATGTTCTCCTGATATATTGGACAAAATCTGGCGAACATATTCAGAATGCACAAAATTGGGCTTTGTAACAGGAGAACATGCCGTCGAAAGAGATGGCACAAAGTAACGTGTCCGGAGGGCAAATCCATGTGCGAGAAGTGGCGCAGATGTTTCGAGCCAGTGACTGTTTAACGAAGAGTCGCACAATTTTCGAACGCCTCTTGAAAGGTCTGCGCCTCTGATTTGATACTTTTAAGCGATGCCTTTGAAGCTGAAATTTAGTATACCTCTTTCCACTTCATGTTCTCCTGATATATTGGCCAAAATCTAGAGAAAATTTTCAGAATGCACAACATTGGGCTTTGTAACAGGAGAACATGCCGTCGAAAGAGATGGCACAAAGTAACGTCTCCGGAGAGCAAATCAAGGAGCGAGAAGTGGCGCAGGTGTTTCGAGACAGTGACTCTTTAACGAAGTCACGCAGAATTTTCGAACGCCTCTTGAAAGGCCTGCGCCTCTTAATTACAAGTTTAAGGCGATGCCTTTGAAGCTGAAATTTAGTATACCTCTTTCCACTTCATGTTCTCCTGATATTTGGCCAAAATCTAGCGAAAATTTTCAGAATGCACAAAATTGGGCTTTGTAACAGGAGAACATGCCGTCGAAAGAGATGGCACAATGTAACGTCTCCGGAGAGCAAATCAAAGAGCGAGATGTGGCGCAGATGTTTCGAGACAGTGACTGATTAACGAAGAGACGCAGAATTTTCGAACGCCTCTTGAAAGGTCTGCGCCTCTTATTTGCAACTTTAAGGCGATGCCTTTGAAGCTGAAATTTAGTATACCTCTTTCCACTTCATGTTCTCCTGATATATTGGCCAAAATCTGGCGAACATTTTCAGAATGCACAAAATTGGGCTTTGTAACAGGAGAACATGCCGTCGAAAGAGATGGCACAATGTAACGTCTCCGGAGAGCAAATCAAAGAGCGAGATGTGGCGCAGATGTTTCGAGACAGTGACTGTTTAACGAAGAGACGCAGAATTTTCGAACGCCTCTTGAAACGCCTGCGCCTCTGATTTGCAACTTTAAGGCGATGCCTTTGAAGCTGAAATTTAGTATACCTCTTTCCACTTCATGTTCTCCTGATATTTGGCCAAAATCTAGCGAAAATTTTCAGAATGCACAAAATTGGGCTTTGTAACAGGAGAACATGCCGTCGAAAGAGATGGCACAATGTAACGTCTCCGGAGAGCAAATCAAAGAGCGAGATGTGGCGCAGATGTTTCGAGACAGTGACTGATTAACGAAGAGACGCAGAATTTTCGAACGCCTCTTGAAAGGTCTGCGCCTCTTATTTGCAACTTTAAGGCGATGCCTTTGAAGCTGAAATTTAGTATACCTCTTTCCACTTCATGTTCTCCTGATATATTGGCCAAAATCTGGCGAACATTTTCAGAATGCACAAAATTGGGCTTTGTAACAGGAGAACATGCCGTCGAAAGAGATGGCACAATGTAACGTCTCCGGAGAGCAAATCAAAGAGCGAGATGTGGCGCAGATGTTTCGAGACAGTGACTGATTAACGAAGAGACGCAGAATTTTCGAACGCCTCTTGAAAGGTCTGCGCCTCTTATTTGCAACTTTAAGGCGATGCCTTTGAAGCTGAAATTTAGTATACCTCTTTCCACTTCATGTTCTCCTGATATATTGGCCAAAATCTGGCGAACATTTTCAGAATGCACAAAATTGGGCTTTGTAACAGGAGAACATGCCGTCGAAAGAGATGGAACAAAGTAATGTCTCCGGAGAGCAAATCAAAGAGCGAGAAGTGGCGCAGATGTTTCGAGACAGTGACTGTTTAACGAAGACACGCAGAATTTTCGAACGCCTCTTGAAAGGCCTGCGCCTCTTATTTGCAACTTTAAGGCGATGCCTTTGAAGCTGAAATTTAGTATACCTCTTTCCACTTCATTTTCTCCTGATTTATTGGCCAAAATCTGGCGAAAATTTCGAGAATACACAAAATTGGGCTTTGTAACAGGAGAACATGCCGTCGAAAGAGATGGCACAATGTAACGTCTCCGGAGAGCAAATCAAAGAGCGAGAAGTGGCGCAGGTGTTTCGAGACAGTGACTCTTTAACGAAGTCACGCAGAATTTTCGAACGCCTCTTGAAAGGCCTGCGCCTCTTAATTACAAGTTTAAGGCGATGCCTTTGAAGCTGAAATTTAGTATACCTCTTTCCACTTCATGTTCTCCTGATATTTGGCCAAAATCTAGCGAAAATTTTCAGAATGCACAAAATTGGGCTTTGTAACAGGAGAACATGCCGTCGAAAGAGATGGCACAAAGTAACGTCTCCGGAGAGCAAATCAAAGAGCGAGATGTGGCGCAGATGTTTCGAGACAGTGACTGTTTAACGAAGAGTCGCACAATTTTCGAACGCCTCTTGAAATGCCTGCGCCTCTAATTTGATACTTTTAAGAGATGCCTTTGAAGCTGAAATTTAGTATACCTCTTTCCACTTCATGTTCTCCTGATATTTGGCCAAAATCTAGCGAAAATTTTCAGAATGCACAAAATTGGGCTTTGTAACAGGAGAACATGCCGTCCAAAGGAATGGCACAAAGTAACGTCTCCGGAGAGCAAATCAAAGAGCGAGAAGTGGCGCAGGTGTTTCGAGACAGTGACTGTTTCACGAAGAGACGCAGAATTTTCGAAAGCCTCTTGAAAGGCCTGCGCCTCTTATTTGCAACTTTAAGGCGATGCCTTTGAAGCTGAAATTTAGTATACCTCTTTTGACTTCATGTTCTCCTGATATATTGGCCAAAATCTGGCGAACATTTTCAGAATGCACAAAATTGGGCTTTGTAACAGGAGCACATACCGTCGAAAGAGATGAAACAAAGTAATGTCTCCGGAGAGCAAATCAAAGAGCGAGAAGTGGCGCAGATGTTTCGAGACAGTGACTGTTTAACGAAGACACGCAGAATTGTCGAACGCCTCTTGAAAGGCCTGCGCCTCTTAATTACAAGTTTAAGGCGATGCCTTTGAAGCTGAAATTTAGTATACCTCTTTCCACTTCATGTTCTCCTGATATTTGGCCAAAATCTAGCGAAAATTTTCAGAATGCACAAAATTGGGCTTTGTAACAGGAGAACATGCCGTCGAAAGAGATGGCACAATGTAACGTCTCCGGAGAGCAAATCAAAGAGCGAGATGTGGCGCAGATGTTTCGAGACAGTGACTGATTAACGAAGAGACGCAGAATTTTCGAACGCCTCTTGAAAGGTCTGCGCCTCTTATTTGCAACTTTAAGGCGATGCCTTTGAAGCTGAAATTTAGTATACCTCTTTCCACTTCATGTTCTCCTGATATATTGGCCAAAATCTGGCGAACATTTTCAGAATGCACAAAATTGGGCTTTGTAACAGGAGAACATGCCGTCGAAAGAGATGGCACAATGTAACGTCTCCGGAGAGCAAATCAAAGAGCGAGATGTGGCGCAGATGTTTCGAGACAGTGACTGTTTAACGAAGAGACGCAGAATTTTCGAACGCCTCTTGAAACGCCTGCGCCTCTGATTTGCAACTTTAAGGCGATGCCTTTGAAGCTGAAATTTAGTATACCTCTTTCCACTTCATGTTCTCCTGATATTTGGCCAAAATCTAGCGAAAATTTTCAGAATGCACAAAATTGGGCTTTGTAACAGGAGAACATGCCGTCGAAAGAGATGGCACAATGTAACGTCTCCGGAGAGCAAATCAATGAGCGAGAAGTGGCGCAGATATTTCGAGCCAGTGACTGTTTAACGAAGACACGCAGAATTTTCGAACGCCTCTTGAAACGCCTGCGCCTCTGATTTGCAACTTTAAGGCGATGCCTTTGAAGCTGAAATTTAGTATACCTCTTTCCACTTCATGTTCTCCTGATATTTGGCCAAAATCTAGCGAAAATTTTCAGAATGCACAAAATTGGGCTTTGTAACAGGAGAACATGCCGTCGAAAGAGATGGCACAATGTAACGTCTCCGGAGAGCTAATCAAAGAGCGAGATGTGGCGCAGATGTTTCGAGACAGTGACTGATTAACGAAGAGACGCAGAATTTTCGAACGCCTCTTGAAAGGTCTGCGCCTCTTATTTGCAACTTTAAGGCGATGCCTTTGAAGCTGAAATTTAGTATACCTCTTTCCACTTCATGTTCTCCTGATATATTGGCCAAAATCTGGCGAACATTTTCAGAATGCACAAAATTGGGCTTTGTAACAGGAGAACATGCCGTCGAAAGAGATGGCACAATGTAACGTCTCCGGAGAGCAAATCAAAGAGCGAGATGTGGCGCAGATGTTTCGAGACAGTGACTGTTTAACGAAGAGACGCAGAATTTTCGAACGCCTCTTGAAACGCCTGCGCCTCTGATTTGCAACTTTAAGGCGATGCCTTTGAAGCTGAAATTTAGTATACCTCTTTCCACTTCATGTTCTCCTGATATTTGGCCAAAATCTAGCGAAAATTTTCAGAATGCACAAAATTGGGCTTTGTAACAGGAGAACATGCCGTCGAAAGAGATGGCACAATGTAACGTCTCCGGAGAGCAAATCAAAGAGCGAGATGTGGCGCAGATGTTTCGAGACAGTGACTGATTAACGAAGAGACGCAGAATTTTCGAACGCCTCTTGAAAGGTCTGCGCCTCTTATTTGCAACTTTAAGGCGATGCCTTTGAAGCTGAAATTTAGTATACCTCTTTCCACTTCATGTTCTCCTGATATATTGGCCAAAATCTGGCGATCATTTTCAGAATGCACAAAATTGGGCTTTGTAACAGGAGAACATGCCGTCGAAAGAGATGGAACAAAGTAATGTCTCCGGAGAGCAAATCAAAGAGCGAGAAGTGGCGCAGATGTTTCGAGACAGTGACTGTTTAACGAAGACACGCAGAATTTTCGAACGCCTCTTGAAAGGCCTGCGCCTCTTATTTGCAACTTTAAGGCGATGCCTTTGAAGCTGAAATTTAGTATACCTCTTTCCACTTCATTTTCTCCTGATTTATTGGCCAAAATCTGGCGAAAATTTCGAGAATACACAAAATTGGGCTTTGTAACAGGAGAACATGCCGTGGAAAGAGATGGAACAAAGTAATGTCTCCGGAGAGCAAATCAAAGAGCGAGAAGTGGCGCAGGTGTTTCGATACAGTGACTGTTTCACGAAGAGACGCAGAATTTTCGAAAGCCTCTTGAAAGGCCTGCGCCTCTTATTTGCAACTTTAAGGCGATGCCTTTGAAGCTGAAATTTAGTATACCTCTTTTGACT
>NW_027487937.1:0-11922 GCF_050908995.1 Andrena cerasifolii | reverse complement strand
TTGGTTCATTGGTTCGTTGGTTCGTTGGTTCGTTGGTTCGTTGGTTCGTTGGTTCGTTGGTTCGTTGGTTCGTTGGTTCGTTGGTTCGTTGGTTCGTTGGTTCGTTGGTTCGTTGGTTCGTTGGTTCGTTGGTTCGTTGTTCCGTTGTTTCGTTGGTTCGTTGGTTCGTTGGTTCGTTGGTTCGTTGGTTCGTTGGTTCGTTGGTTCGTTGTTTCGTTGTTTCGTTGGTTCGTTGTTTCGTTGGTTCGTTGGTTCGTTGGTTCGTTGGTTCGTTGTTCCGTTGTTTCGTTGGTTCGTTGGTTCGTTGGTTCGTTGGTTCGTTGGTTCGTTGGTTCGTTGTTTCGATGGTTCTTTTGTTTCTTTGTCACTTTGTTCGTTTGTTCGTTTGTTCGTTTGTTCGTTGGTTCTTTGGTTCGTTGGTTCATTGGTTCGTTGGTTCCTTGTTTCGTTGTTTCGTTGTTTCGTTGTTTCGTTGGTTCGTTGGTTCGTTGGTTCGTTGGTTCGTTGGTTCGTTGGTTCGTTGGTTCGTTGGTTCGTTGGTTCGTTGGTTCGTTGTTTCGTTGTTATGTTGTTTCGTTGTTTCGTTGTTTCGTTGTTTCGTGGTTTTGTTGTTTCGTTGTTTCGTTGTTTCGTTGTTTCGTTGTTTGGTTTTTTCGTTGTTTCGTTGTTTCGTTGTTTCGTTGGTTCTTTTGTTTCTTTGTCACTTTGTTCGTTTGTTCGTTTGTTCGTTTGTTCGTTGGTTCTTTGGTTCGTTGGTTCATTGGTTCGTTGGTTCCTTGTTTCGTTGTTTCGTTGTTTCGTTGGTTCGTTGGTTCGTTGGTTCGTTGGTTCGTTGGTTCGTTGGTTCGTTGGTTCGTTGGTTCGTTGGTTCGTTGGTTCGTTGGTTCGTTGGTTCTTTGGTTCTTTGGTTCGTTGGTTCGTTGTTCCGTTGTTTCGTTGGTTCGTTGGTTCGTTGGTTCGTTGGTTCGTTGGTTCGTTGGTTCGTTGGTTCGTTGGTTCGTTGGTTCGTTGGTTCGTTGGTTCGTTGGTTCGTTGGTTCGTTGGTTCGTTGGTTCGTTGATTCGTTGGTTCGTTGGTTCGTTGGTTCGTTGGTTCGTTGGTTCGTTGGTTCGTTGGTTCGTTGGTTCGTTGGTTCGTTGGTTCGTTGGTTCGTTGGTTCTTTGGTTCGTTGGTTCATTGGTTCGTTGGTTCCTTGTTTCGTTGTTTCGTTGTTTCGTTGTTTCGTTGGTTCGTTGGTTCGTTGTTCCGTTGTTTCGTTGGTTCGTTGGTTCGTTGGTTCGTTGGTTCGTTGGTTCGTTGGTTCGTTGGTTCGTTGGTTCGTTGGTTCGTTGGTTCGTTGGTTCGTTGGTTCGTTGGTTCGTTGGTTCGTTGGTTCGTTTGTTCGTTTGTTCGTTTGTTCGTTTCTTCGTTCTTCGTTTCTTCGTTTCTTCGTTTCTTCGTTTCTTCGTTTCTTCGTTTCTTCGTTTCTTCGTTTCTTCGTTTGTTCGTTTGTTCGTTAGTTCGATTGTTCGTTTGTTCGTTTGTTCGTTTGTTCGTTTGTTCGTTTGTTCGTTTGGTCGTTGGTTCGTTGGTTCGTTGATTCGTTGGTTCATTGGTTCGTTGGTTCCTTGTTTCGTTGTTTCGTTGTTTCGTTGGTTCGTTGGTTCGTTGTTTCGTTTTTTCGTTGTTTCGTTGTTTCGTTGTTTCGTTGTTTCGTTGTTTCGTTGTTTCGTTGTTTCGTTGTTTCGTTGTTTCGTTGTTTCGTTGGTTCCTTTGTTTCTTTGTCACTTTGTTCGTTTGTTCGTTGGTTCGTTGGTTCGTTGGTTCGTTGGTTCGTTGTTCCGTTGTTTCGTTGGTTCGTTGGTTCGTTGGTTCGTTGGTTCGTTGGTTCGTTGGTTCGTTGGTTCGTTGGTTCGTTTGTTCGTTTGTTCGTTTGTTCGTTTGTTCGTTTGTTCGTTTGTTCGTTTGTTCGTTTGTTCGTTTGTTCGTTTCTTCGTTTCTTCGTTTCTTCGTTTGTTCGTTTGTTCGTTTGTTCGTTTGTTCGTTGGTTCGTTGGTTCGTTGGTTCGTTGGTTCGTTGGTTCGTTGGTTCGTTGGTTCGTTGGTTCGTTGGTTCGTTGGTTCGTTGGTTCGTTGGTTCGTTGGTTCGTTGGTTCGATGGTTGGTTGGTTCGTTGGTTCGTTGGTTCGTTGGTTCGTTGGTTCGTTGGTTCGTTGGTTCGTTGGTTCGTTGGTTCGTTGGTTCGTTGGTTCGTTGGTTCGTTGGTTCGTTGGTTCGTTGGTTCGTTGGTTCGTTGGTTCGTTGGTTCGTTGGTTCGTTGGTTCGTTGGTTCGTTGGTTCGTTGGTTCGTTGTTTCGTTGTTTCGTTGTTTCGTTGTTTCGTTGTTTCGTTGTTTCGTTGTTTCGTTGTTTCGTTGTTTCGTTGTTTCGTTGTTTCGTTGTTTCGTTGTTTCGTTGTTTCGTTGTTTCGTTGTTTCGTTGTTTCGTTGTTTCGTTGTTTCGTTGTTTCGTTGTTTCGTTGTTTCGTTGTTTCGTTGTTTCGTTGTTTCGTTGTTTCGTTGTTTCGTTGTTTCGTTGTTTCGTTGCTTCGTTGGTTCTTTTGTTTCTTTGTCACTTTGTTCGTTTGTTCGTTTGTTCGTTTGTTCGTTGGTTCTTTGGTTCGTTGTTTCGTTGTTTCGTTGTTTCGTTGTTTCGTTGTTTCGTTGTTTCGTTGTTTCGTTGGTTCCTTTGTTTCTTTGTCACTTTGTTCGTTTGTTCGTTGGTTCGTTGGTTCGTTGGTTCGTTGGTTCGTTGTTCCGTTGTTTCGTTGGTTCGTTGGTTCGTTGGTTCGTTGGTTCGTTGGTTCGTTGGTTCGTTGGTTCGTTGGTTCGTTTGTTCGTTTGTTCGTTTGTTCGTTTGTTCGTTTGTTCGTTTGTTCGTTTGTTCGTTTGTTCGTTTGTTCGTTTCTTCGTTTCTTCGTTTCTTCGTTTGTTCGTTTGTTCGTTTGTTCGTTTGTTCGTTGGTTCGTTGGTTCGTTGGTTCGTTGGTTCGTTGGTTCGTTGGGTTCGTTGGTTCGTTGGTTCGTTGGTTCGTTGGTTCGTTGGTTCGTTGGTTCGATGGTTGGTTGGTTCGTTGGTTCGTTGGTTCGTTGGTTCGTTGGTTCGTTGGTTCGTTGGTTCGTTGGTTCGTTGGTTCGTTGGTTCGTTGGTTCGTTGGTTCGTTGGTTCGTTGGTTCGTTGGTTCGTTGGTTCGTTGGTTCGTTGGTTCGTTGGTTCGTTGGTTCGTTGGTTCGTTGGTTCGTTGGTTCGTTGTTTCGTTGTTTCGTTGTTTCGTTGTTTCGTTGTTTCGTTGTTTCGTTGTTTCGTTGTTTCGTTGTTTCGTTGTTTCGTTGTTTCGTTGTTTCGTTGTTTCGTTGTTTCGTTGTTTCGTTGTTTCGTTGTTTCGTTGTTTCGTTGTTTCGTTGTTTCGTTGTTTCGTTGTTTCGTTGTTTCGTTGTTTCGTTGTTTCGTTGTTTCGTTGCTTCGTTGGTTCTTTTGTTTCTTTGTCACTTTGTTCGTTTGTTCGTTTGTTCGTTTGTTCGTTGGTTCTTTGGTTCGTTGGTTCGTTGTTTCGTTGGTTCCTTGTTTCGTTGTTTCGTTCTTTCGTTGTTTCGTTGTTTCGTTGTTTCGTTGGTTCGTAGGTTCGTTGGTTCGTTGGTTCGTTGGTTCTTTGGTTCGTTGGTTCGTTGGTTCTTTGGTTCGTTGGTTCGTTGGTTCGTTAGTTCGTTGGTTCGTTGTTTCGTTGTTTCGTTGTTTCGTTGTTTCGGTGTTTCGTTGTTTCGTTGTTTCGTTGTTTCGTTGTTTCGTTGTTCGTTGTTTCGTTGTTTCGTTGTTTCGTTGTTTCGTTGTTTCGTTGTTTCGTTGTTTCGTTGTTTCGTTGTTTCGTTGGTTCTTTTGTTTCTTTGTCACTTTGTTCGTTTGTTCGATTGTTCGTTTGTTCATTTGTTCTTTTGTTCGTTGGTTCGTTGGTTCGTTGGTTCGTTGGTTCGTTGGTTCGTTGTTTCGTTGTTTCGTTGTTTCGTTGTTTCGTTGCTTCGTTGCTTCGTTGTTTCGTTGTTTCGTTGGTTCTTTTGTTTCTTTGTCACTTTGTTCGTTTGTTCGTTGGTTCGTTGTTCCGTTGTTTCGTTGGTTCGTTGGTTCGTTGGTTCGTTGGTTCGTTGGTTCGTTGGTTCGTTGGTTCGTTGGTTCGTTGGTTCGTTGGTTCGTTGGTTCGTTGGTTCGGTGGTTCGTTGGTTCGTTGGTTCGTTGGTTCGTTGGTTCGTTTGTTCGTTTGTTCGTTTGTTCGTTTGTTCGTTTCTTCGTTTCTTCCTTTCTTCGTTTGTTCGTTTGTTCGTTTGTTCGTTTGTTCGTTTGTTCGTTTGTTCGTTTGTTCGTTTGTTCGCTTGTTCGTTTGGTCGTTGGTTCGTTGGTTCGTTGGTTCGTTGGTTCGTTGGTTCATTGGTTCGTTGGTTCGTTGGTTCGTTGGTTCGTTGGTTCGTTGGTTCGTTGGTTCGTTGGTTCGTTGGTTCGTTGGTTCGTTGGTTCGTTGGTTCGTTGGTTCGTTGGTTCGTTGATTCGTTGGTTCGTTGGTTCGTTGGTTCGTTGGTTCGTTGGTTCGTTGGTTCGTTGGTTCGTTGGTTCGTTGGTTCGTTGGTTCGTTGGTTCGTTGGTTCGTTTGTTCGTTGTTCGTTGGTTCGTTGGTTCGTTGGTTCGTTGGTTCGTTGGTTCGTTGGTTCGTTGGTTCGTTGGTTCGTTGGTTCGTTGGTTCGTTGGTTCGTTGGTTCGTTGGTTCGTTGGTTCGTTGGTTCGTTGGTTCGTTGGTTCGTTGGTTCGTTGGTTCGTTGGTTCGTTGTTTCGTTGTTTCGTTGTTTCGTTGTTTCGTTGTTCGATGTTTCGTTGTTTCGTTGTTCGTTGTTGTCGTTGTTTCGTTGTTTGGTTTTTTCGTTGTTTCGTTGTTTCGTTGTTTCGTTGTTTCGTTGGTTCTTTTGTTTCTTTGTCACTTTGTTCGTTTGTTCGTTTGTTCGTTTGTTCGTTTGTTCGTTTGTTCGTTGGTTCTTTGGTTCGTTGGTTCATTGGTTCGTTGGTTCCTTGTTTCGTTGTTTCGTTGTTTCGTTGTTTCGTTGGTTCGTTGGTTCGTTGGTTCGTTGGTTCGTTGGTTCGTTGGTTCGGTGGTTCGTTGGTTCGTTGGTTCTTTGGTTCTTTGGTTCGTTGGTTCGTTGGTTCGTTGTTTCGTTGTTTCGTTGGTTCGTTGGTTCGTTGGTTCGTTGGTTCGTTGGTTCGTTGGTTCGTTGGTTCGTTGGTTCGTTGGTTCGTTGGTTCGTTGGTTCGTTGGTTCGTTGGTTCGTTGGTTCGTTGTTTCGTTGGTTCTTTTGTTTCTTTGTCACTTTGTTCGTTTGTTCGTTTGTTCGTTTGTTCGTTTGTTCGTTGGTTCTTTGGTTCGTTGGTTCATTGGTTCGTTGGTTCGTTGTTTCGTTGTTTCGTTGGTTCGTTGGTTCGTTGGTTCGTTGGTTCGTTGGTTCGTTGGTTCGTTGGTTCTTTGGTTCTTTGGTTCGTTGGTTCGTTTGCTCGTTTGTTCGTTTGTTCGTTTGTTCGTTTGTTCGTTTGTTCGTTTGTTCGTTTGTTCGTTTGTTCGTTTGTTCGTTTGTTCGTTTGTTCGTTTGTTCGTTTGTTCGTTTGGTCGTTGGTTCGTTGGTTCGTTGGTTCGTTGGTTCGTTGGTTCGTTGGTTCGTTGTTTCGTTGTTTCGTTGGTTCGTTGGTTCGTTGGTTCGTTGGTTCGTTGGTTCGTTGGTTCGTTGGTTCGTTGGTTCGTTGGTTCGTTGGTTCGTTGGTTCGTTGGTTCGTTGGTTCGTTGGTTCGTTGTTTCGTTGTTTCGTTGGTTCGTTGTTTCGTTGGTTCGTTGGTTCGTTGGTTCGTTGGTTCGTTGTTCCGTTGTTTCGTTGGTTCGTTGGTTCGTTGGTTCGTTGGTTCGTTGGTTCGTTGTTTCGTTGGTTCTTTTGTTTCTTTGTCACTTTGTTCGTTTGTTCGTTTGTTCGTTTGTTCGTTGGTTCTTTGGTTCGTTGGTTCATTGGTTCGTTGGTTCCTTGTTTCGTTGTTTCGTTGTTTCGTTGTTTCGTTGTTTCGTTGTTTTGTTGTTTCGTTGGTTCGTTGGTTCGTTGGTTCGTTGGTTCGTTGGTTCGTTGGTTCGTTGGTTCGTTGGTTCGTTGTTTCGTTGTTTCCTTGTTTCGTTGTTTCGTTGGTTCGTTGGTTCGTTGGTTCGTTGGTTCGTTGGTTCGTTTGTTCGTTTGTTCGTTTGTTCGTTTGTTCGTTTGTTCGTTTGTTCGTTTGTTCGTTTGCTCGTTTGGTCGTTGGTTCGTTGGTTCGTTGGTTCGTTGGTTCGTTGGTTCGTTGGTTCGTTGTTTCGTTGTTTCGTTGGTTCGTTGGTTCGTTGGTTCGTTGGTTCGTTGGTTCGTTGGTTCGTTGGTTCGTTGGTTCGTTGGTTCGTTGGTTCGTTGGTTCGTTGGTTCGTTGGTTCGTTGTTTCGTTGTTTCGTTGCTTCGTTGGTTCTTTTGTTTCTTTGTCACTTTGTTCGTTTGTTCGTTTGTTCGTTTGTTCGTTGGTTCTTTGGTTCGTTGGTTCGTTGTTTCGTTGGTTCCTTGTTTCGTTGTTTCGTTCTTTCGTTGTTTCGTTGTTTCGTTGTTTCGTTGGTTCGTAGGTTCGTTGGTTCGTTGGTTCGTTGGTTCTTTGGTTCGTTGGTTCGTTGGTTCTTTGGTTCGTTGGTTCGTTGTTTCGTTAGTTCGTTGGTTCGTTGTTTCGTTGTTTCGTTGTTTCGTTGTTTCGGTGTTTCGTTGTTTCGTTGTTTCGTTGTTTCGTTGTTTCGTTGTTTCGTTGTTTCGTTGTTTCGTTGTTTCGTTGTTTCGTTGTTTCGTTGGTTCTTTTGTTTCTTTGTCACTTTGTTCGTTTGTTCGATTGTTCGTTTGTTCATTTGTTCTTTTGTTCGTTGGTTCGTTGGTTCGTTGGTTCGTTGGTTCGTTGGTTCGTTGTTTCGTTGTTTCGTTGTTTCGTTGTTTCGTTGCTTCGTTGCTTCGTTGTTTCGTTGTTTCGTTGGTTCTTTTGTTTCTTTGTCACTTTGTTCGTTTGTTCGTTGGTTCGTTGGTTCGTTGGTTCGTTGTTCCGTTGTTTCGTTGGTTCGTTGGTTCGTTGGTTCGTTGGTTCGTTGGTTCGTTGGTTCGTTTGTTCGTTTGTTCGTTTGTTCGTTTGTTCGTTTCTTCGTTTCTTCCTTTCTTCGTTTGTTCGTTTGTTCGTTTGTTCGTTTGTTCGTTTGTTCGTTTGTTCGTTTGTTCGCTTGTTCGTTTGGTCGTTGGTTCGTTGGTTCGTTGGTTCGTTGGTTCGTTGGTTCATTGGTTCGTTGGTTCGTTGGTTCGTTGGTTCGTTGGTTCGTTGGTTCGTTGGTTCGTTGGTTCGTTGGTTCGTTGGTTCGTTGGTTCGTTGATTCGTTGGTTCGTTGGTTCGTTGGTTCGTTGGTTCGTTGGTTCGTTGGTTCGTTGGTTCGTTGGTTCGTTGGTTCGTTGTTTCGTTGTTTCGTTGGTTCGTTGGTTCGTTGGTTCGTTGGTTCGTTGGTTCGTTGGTTCGTTGGTTCGTTGGTTCGTTGGTTCGTTGGTTCGTTGGTTCGTTGGTTCGTTGGTTCGTTGGTTCGTTGTTTCGTTGTTTCGTTGGTTCGTTGTTTCGTTGGTTCGTTGGTTCGTTGGTTCGTTGGTTCGTTGTTCCGTTGTTTCGTTGGTTCGTTGGTTCGTTGGTTCGTTGGTTCGTTGGTTCGTTGTTTCGTTGGTTCTTTTGTTTCTTTGTCACTTTGTTCGTTTGTTCGTTTGTTCGTTTGTTCGTTGGTTCTTTGGTTCGTTGGTTCATTGGTTCGTTGGTTCCTTGTTTCGTTGTTTCGTTGTTTCGTTGTTTCGTTGTTTCGTTGTTTTGTTGTTTCGTTGGTTCGTTGGTTCGTTGGTTCGTTGGTTCGTTGGTTCGTTGGTTCGTTGGTTCGTTGGTTCGTTGTTTCGTTGTTTCCTTGTTTCGTTGTTTCGTTGGTTCGTTGGTTCGTTGGTTCGTTGGTTCGTTGGTTCGTTTGTTCGTTTGTTCGTTTGTTCGTTTGTTCGTTTGTTCGTTTGTTCGTTTGCTCGTTTGGTCGTTGGTTCGTTGGTTCGTTGGTTCGTTGGTTCGTTGGTTCGTTGGTTCGTTGTTTCGTTGTTTCGTTGGTTCGTTGGTTCGTTGGTTCGTTGGTTCGTTGGTTCGTTGGTTCGTTGGTTCGTTGGTTCGTTGGTTCGTTGGTTCGTTGGTTCGTTGGTTCGTTGGTTCGTTGTTTCGTTGTTTCGTTGCTTCGTTGGTTCTTTTGTTTCTTTGTCACTTTGTTCGTTTGTTCGTTTGTTCGTTTGTTCGTTGGTTCTTTGGTTCGTTGGTTCGTTGTTTCGTTGGTTCCTTGTTTCGTTGTTTCGTTCTTTCGTTGTTTCGTTGTTTCGTTGTTTCGTTGGTTCGTAGGTTCGTTGGTTCGTTGGTTCGTTGGTTCTTTGGTTCGTTGGTTCGTTGGTTCTTTGGTTCGTTGGTTCGTTGTTTCGTTAGTTCGTTGGTTCGTTGTTTCGTTGTTTCGTTGTTTCGTTGTTTCGGTGTTTCGTTGTTTCGTTGTTTCGTTGTTTCGTTGTTTCGTTGTTTCGTTGTTTCGTTGTTTCGTTGTTTCGTTGTTTCGTTGTTTCGTTGGTTCTTTTGTTTCTTTGTCACTTTGTTCGTTTGTTCGATTGTTCGTTTGTTCATTTGTTCTTTTGTTCGTTGGTTCGTTGGTTCGTTGGTTCGTTGGTTCGTTGGTTCGTTGTTTCGTTGTTTCGTTGTTTCGTTGTTTCGTTGCTTCGTTGCTTCGTTGTTTCGTTGTTTCGTTGGTTCTTTTGTTTCTTTGTCACTTTGTTCGTTTGTTCGTTGGTTCGTTGGTTCGTTGGTTCGTTGTTCCGTTGTTTCGTTGGTTCGTTGGTTCGTTGGTTCGTTGGTTCGTTGGTTCGTTGGTTCGTTTGTTCGTTTGTTCGTTTGTTCGTTTGTTCGTTTCTTCGTTTCTTCCTTTCTTCGTTTGTTCGTTTGTTCGTTTGTTCGTTTTTTCGTTTGTTCGTTTGTTCGTTTGTTCGCTTGTTCGTTTGGTCGTTGGTTCGTTGGTTCGTTGGTTCGTTGGTTCGTTGGTTCATTGGTTCGTTGGTTCGTTGGTTCGTTGGTTCGTTGGTTCGTTGGTTCGTTGGTTCGTTGGTTCGTTGGTTCGTTGGTTCGTTGGTTCGTTGGTTCGTTGGTTCGTTGGTTCGTTGGTTCGTTGATTCGTTGGTTCGTTGGTTCGTTGGTTCGTTGGTTCGTTGGTTCGTTGGTTCGTTGGTTCGTTGGTTCGTTGGTTCGTTGGTTCGTTGGTTCGTTGGTTCGTTTGTTCGTTGGTTCGTTGGTTCGTTGGTTCGTTGGTTCGTTGGTTCGTTGGTTCGTTGGTTCGTTGGTTCGTTGGTTCGTTGGTTCGTTGGTTCGTTGGTTCGTTGGTTCGTTGGTTCGTTGGTTCGTTGGTTCGTTGGTTCGTTGGTTCGTTGGTTCGTTGTTTCGTTGTTTCGTTGTTTCGTTGTTTCGTTGTTTCGTTGTTTCGTTGTTTCGTTGTTTCGTTGTTTCGTTGTTTCGTTGTTTCGTTGTTTCGTTGTTTCGTTGTTTCGTTGTTTCGTTGTTTGGTTTTTTCGTTGTTTCGTTGTTTCGTTGTTTCGTTGTTTCGTTGTTTCGTTGTTTCGTTGGTTCTTTTGTTTCTTTGTCACTTTGTTCGTTTGTTCGTTGGTTCGTTGGTTCGTTGGTTCGTTGGTTCGTTGGTTCGTTGGTTCGTTGGTTCGTTGGTTCGTTGGTTCGTTGGTTCGTTGGTTCGTTGGTTCGTTGGTTCGTTGGTTCGTTGGTTCGTTGGTTCGTTGTTTCGTTGGTTCGTTGGTTCGTTGGTTCGTTGGTTCGTTGGTTCGTTGGTTCGTTGGTTCGTTGGTTCGTTGGTTCGTTGGTTCGTTGGTTCGTTGGTTCGTTGGTTCGTTGGTTCGTTGTTTCGTTGTTTCGTTGTTTCGTTGGTTCGTTGGTTCGTTGGTTCGTTGGTTCGTTGGTTCGTTGGTTCGTTGGTTCGTTGGTTCGTTGGTTCGTTGGTTCGTTGGTTCGTTGATTCGTTGGTTCCTTGTTTCGTTGTTTCGTTGTTTCGTTGTTTCGTTGGTTCGTTGGTTCGTTGGTTCGTTGGTTCGTTGGTTCGTTGGTTCGGTGGTTCGTTGGTTCGTTGGTTCTTTGGTTCTTTGGTTCGTTGGTTCGTTGTTCCGTTGTTTCGTTGATTCGTTGGTTCGTTGGTTCGTTGGTTCGTTGGTTCGTTGGTTCGTTGGTTCGTTGGTTCGTTGGTTCGTTGGTTCGTTGGTTCGTTGGTTCGTTGGTTCGTTGTTTCGTTGGTTCTTTTGTTTCTTTGTCACTTTGTTCGTTTGTTCGTTTGTTCGTTTGTTCGTTTGTTCGTTGGTTCTTTGGTTCGTTGGTTCATTGGTTCGTTGGTTCGTTGTTTCGTTGTTTCGTTGGTTCGTTGGTTCGTTGGTTCGTTGGTTCGTTGGTTCGTTGGTTCGTTGGTTCTTTGGTTCTTTGGTTCGTTGGTTCGTTTGCTCGTTTGTTCGTTTGTTCGTTTGTTCGTTTGTTCGTTTGTTCGTTTGTTCGTTTGTTCGTTTGTTCGTTTGTTCGTTTGTTCGTTTGGTCGTTGGTTCGTTGGTTCGTTGGTTCGTTGGTTCGTTGGTTCGTTGGTTCGTTGTTTCGTTGTTTCGTTGTTTCGTTGGTTCGTTGGTTCGTTGGTTCGTTGGTTCGTAGGTTCGTTGGTTCGTTGGTTCGTTGGTTCGTTGGTTCGTTGGTTCGTTGGTTCGTTGGTTCGTTGGTTCGTTGTTTCGTTGTTTCGTTGGTTCGTTGTTTCGTTGGTTCGTTGGTTCGTTGGTTCGTTGGTTCGTTGTTCCGTTGTTTCGTTGGTTCGTTGGTTCGTTGGTTCGTTGGTTCGTTGGTTCGTTGTTTCGTTGGTTCTTTTGTTTCTTTGTCACTTTGTTCGTTTGTTCGTTTGTTCGTTTGTTCGTTGGTTCTTTGGTTCGTTGGTTCATTGGTTCGTTGGTTCCTTGTTTCGTTGTTTCGTTGTTTCGTTGTTTCGTTGTTTCATTGTTTTGTTGTTTCGTTGGTTCGTTGGTTCGTTGGTTCGTTGGTTCGTTGGTTCGTTGGTTCGTTGGTTCGTTGGTTCGTTGTTTCGTTGTTTCGTTGTTTCGTTGTTTCGTTGGTTCGTTGGTTCGTTGGTTCGTTGGTTCGTTGGTTCGTTTGTTCGTTTGTTCGTTTGTTCGTTTGTTCGTTTGTTCGTTTGTTCGTTTGTTCGTTTGGTCGTTGGTTCGTTGGTTCGTTGGTTCGTTGGTTCGTTGGTTCGTTGGTTCGTTGTTTCGTTGTTTCGTTGGTTCGTTGGTTCGTTGGTTCGTTGGTTCGTTGGTTCGTTGGTTCGTTGGTTCGTTGGTTCGTTGGTTCGTTGGTTCGTTGGTTCGTTGGTTCGTTGGTTCGTTGTTTCGTTGTTTCGTTGGTTCGTTGTTTCGTTGGTTCGTTGGTTCGTTGGTTCGTTGGTTCGTTGTTCCGTTGTTTCGTTGGTTCGTTGGTTCGTTGGTTCGTTGGTTCGTTGGTTCGTTGGTTCGTTGGTTCGTTGGTTCGTTGTTTCGTTGGTTCTTTTGTTTCTTTGTCACTTTGTTCGTTTGTTCGTTTGTTCGTTTGTTCGTTTGTTCGTTTGTTCGTTGGTTCTTTGGTTCGTTGGTTCATTGGTTCGTTGGTTCCTTGTTTCGTTGTTTCGTTGTTTCGTTGTTTCGTTGTTTCGTTGTTTTGTTGTTTCGTTGGTTCTTTGGTTCTTTGGTTCTTTGGTTCGTTGGTTCGTTTGCTCGTTTGTTCGTTTGTTCGTTTGTTCGTTTGTTCGTTTGT
>NW_027487936.1:0-11930 GCF_050908995.1 Andrena cerasifolii | reverse complement strand
TAGTATGTTCAGGTTCGTTGGTTCGTTGGTTCGTTGTTTCGTTGTTTCGTTGTTTCGTTGGTTCGTAGGTTCGTTGGTTCGTTGGTTCGTTGGTTCGTTGGTTCGTTGGTTCGTTGGTTCGTTGGTTCGTTGGTTCGTTGGTTCGTTGGTTCGTTGGTTCGTTGGTTCGTTGGTTCGTTGGTTCGTTGGTTCGTTGGTTCGTTGGTTCGTTGGTTCGTTGGTCGTTTGTTCGTTGGTTCGTTGGTTCGTTGGTTCGTTGGTTCGTTGGTTCGTTTGTTCGTTGGTTCGTTGGTTCGTTGGTTCGTTGGTTCGTTGGTTCGTTGGTTCGTTGGTTCGTTGGTTCGTTGGTTCGTTGGTTCGTTGGTTCGTTGGTTCGTTGGTTCGTTGGTTCGTTGGTTCGTTGGTTCGTTTGTTCGTTTGTTCGTTTGTTCGTTTGTTCGTTTGTTCGTTGGTTCGTTGTTTCGTTGTTTCGTTGTTTCGTTGTTTCGTTGTTTCGTTGTTTCGTTGTTTCGTTGTTTCGTTGTTTCGTTGTTTCGTTGTTTCGTTGTTTCGTTGTTTCGTTGTTTCGTTGTTTCGTTGTTTCGTTGTTTCGTTGTTTCGTTGTTTCGTTGTTTCGTTGTTTCGTTGTTTCGTTGTTTCGTTGTTTCGTTGGTTCGTTTGTTCCTTTGTTCGCTTGTTCGTTTGTTCGTTTGTTCGTTTGTTCGTTTGTTCGTTGGTTCGTTGGTTCGTTGGTTCGTTGGTTCGTTGGTTCGTTGGATCGTTGGTTCGTTGGTTCGTTGGTTCGTTGGTTCGTTGTTTCGTTGTTTCGTTGTTTCGTTGGTTCGTAGGTTCGTTGGTTCGTTGGTTCGTTGGTTCGTTGGTTCGTTGGTTCGTTGGTTCGTTGGTTCGTTGGTTCGTTGGTTCGTTGTTTCGTTGGTTCGTTGGTTCGTTGGTTCGTTGGTTCGTTGGTTCGTTGGTTCGTTGGTTCGTTTGTTCGTTGGTTCGTTGGTTCGTTTGTTCGTTTGTTCGTTGGTTCGTTGGTTCGTTGGTTCGTTGGTTCGTTGGTTCGTTGGTTCGTTGGTTCGTTGGTTCGTTGGTTCGTTGGTTCGTTGGTTCGTTGGATCGTTGGTTCGTTTGTTCGTTTGTTCGTTTGTTCGTTTGTTCGTTGGTTCGTTGTTTCGTTGTTTCGTTGTTTCGTTGTTTCGTTGTTTCGTTGTTTCGTTGTTTCGTTGTTTCGTTGTTTCGTTGTTTCGTTGTTTCGTTGTTTCGTTGTTTCGTTGTTTCGTTGTTTCGTTGTTTCGTTGTTTCGTTGTTTCGTTGTTTCGTTGGTTCTTTTTTTTCTTTGTCTCTTTGTTCGTTTGTTCGTTGGTTCGTTTGTTCGTTTGTTCGTTTGTTCGTTTGTTCGTTTGTTCGTTTGTTCGTTGGTTCGTTGTTTCGTTGTTTCGTTGTTTCGTTGTTTCGTTGTTTCGTTGGTTCTTTTTTTTCTTTGTCTCTTTGTTCTTTTGTTCGTTTGTTCATTTGTTCTTTTGTTCGTTTGTTCGTTGGTTCGTTGGTTCGTTGGTTCGTTGGTTCGTTGTTTCGTTGTTTCGTTGTTTCGTTGGTTCGTAGGTTCGTTGGTTCGTTGGTTCGTTGGTTCGTTGGTTCGTTGGTTCGTTGGTTCGTTGGTTCGTTGTTTCGTTGTTTCGTTGTTTCGTTGTTTCGTTGTTTCGTTGTTTCGTTGTTTCGTTGTTTCGTTGTTTCGTTGTTTCGTTGTTTCGTTGTTTCGTTGTTTCGTTGTTTCGTTGTTTCGTTGTTTCGTTGTTTCGTTGTTTCGTTGTTTCGTTGTTTCGTTGTTTCGTTGTTTCGTTGTTTCGTTGTTTCGTTGTTTCGTTGTTTCGTTGTTTCGTTGTTTCGTTGTTTCGTTGTTTCGATGTTTCGTTGTTTCGTTGTTTGGTTGTTTCGTTGTTTCGTTGCTTCGTTGGTTCTTTTTTTTCTTTGTCTCTTTGTTCGTTTGTTCGTTTGTTCATTTGTTCTTTTGTTCGTTTGTTCGTTGGTTCGTTGGTTCGTTGGTTCGTTGGTTCGGTTCTTTTGTTCGTTTGTTCGTTGGTTCGTTGGTTCGTTGGTTCGTTGGTTCGTTGTTTCGTTGTTTCGTTGTTTCGTTGGTTCGTAGGTTCGTTGGTTCGTTGGTTCGTTGGTTCGTTGGTTCGTTGGTTCGTTGGTTCGTTGGTTCGTTGGTTCGTTGGTTCGTTGTTTCGTTGGTTCGTTGGTTCGTTGGTTCGTTTGTTCGTTTGTTCGTTTGTTCGTTTGTTCGTTTGTTCGCTTTGTTCGTTTGTTCGTTTGTTCGTTTGTTCGTTTGTTCGTTTGTTCGTTTGTTCGTTTGTTCGTTTGTTCGTTTGTTCGTTTGTTCGTTTGTTCGTTTGTTCGTTTGTTCGTTGGTTCGTTGGTTCGTTGGTTCGTTGGTTCGTTGGTTCGTTGGTTCGTTTGTTCGTTGGTTCGTTGGTTCGTTGGTTCGTTGGTTCGTTGGTTCGTTGGTTCGTTTGTTCGTTGGTTTGTTGGTTCGTTTGTTCGTTTGTTCGTTGGTTCGTTGGTTCGTTGGTTCGTTGGTTCGTTGGTTCCTTGGTTCGTTAGTTCGTTGGTTCGTTGGTTCGTTTGTTCGTTGGTTCGTTGGTTCGTTTGTTCGTTTGTTCGTTGGTTCGTTGGTTCGTTGGTTCGTTGGTTCGTTGGTTCGTTGGTTCGTTGGTTCGTTGGTTCGTTGGTTCGTTGGTTCGTTGGTTCGTTGTTTCGTTGTTTCGTTGGTTCGTTGGTTCGTTGGTTCGTTGGTTCGTTGGTTCGTTGGTTCGTTGGTTCGTTGGTTCGTTGGTTCGTTGGTTCGTTGGTTCGTTGGTTCGTTGGTTCGTTGGTTCGTTGGTTCGTTGGTTCGTTGGTTCGTTGGTTCGTTTGTTCGTTTGTTCGTTTGTTCGTTTGTTCGTTTGTTCGTTGGTTCGTTGTTTCGTTGTTTCGTTGTTTCGTTGTTTCGTTGTTTCGTTGTTTCGTTGTTTCGTTGTTTCGTTGTTTCGTTGTTTCGTTGTTTCGTTGGTTCTTTTTTTTCTTTGTCTCTTTGTTCGTTTGTTCGTTGGTTCGTTTGTTCGTTTGTTCGTTTGTTCGTTTGTTCGTTTGTTCGTTTGTTCGTTGGTTCGTTGGTTCGTTGGTTCGTTGTTTCGTTGTTTCGTTGTTTCGTTGTTTCGTTGTTTCGTTGTTTCGTTGTTTCGTTGTTCGTTGTTTCGTTGTTTCGTTGTTTCGTTGTTTCGTTGTTTCGTTGTTTCGTTGTTTCGTTGTTTCGTTGTTTCGTTGTTTCGTTGTTTCGTTGTTTCGTTGTTTCGTTGTTTCGTTGTTTCGTTGTTTCGTTGTTCGTTGTTTCGTTGTTTCGTTGTTTCGTTGTTCGTTGTTTCGTTGTTTCGTTGTTTCGTTGTTTCGTTGTTTCGTTGTTTCGTTGTTTCGTTGTTTCGTTGTTTCGTTGTTTCGTTGTTTCGTTGTTTCGTTGTTTCGTTGTTTCGTTGTTTCGTTGTTTCGTTGTTTCGTTGTTTCGTTGTTTCGTTGTTTCGTTGTTTCGTTGTTTCGTTGTTTCGTTGTTTCGTTGTTTCGTTGTTTCGTTGTTTCGTTGTTTCGTTGTTTCGTTGTTTCGTTGTTTCGTTGTTTCGTTGTTTCGTTGTTTCGTTGTTTCGTTGTTTCGTTGTTTTTTCGTTGTTTCGTTGTTTCGTTGTTTCGTTGTTTCGTTGTTTCGTTGTTTCGTTGTTTCGTTGGTTCGTTGGTTCGTTGGTTCGTTGGTTCGTTGGTTCGTTGGTTCGTTGGTTCGTTGGTTCGTTGGTTCGTTGGTTCGTTGGTTCGTTGGTTCGTTGGTTCGTTGGTTCGTTGGTTCGTTGGTTCGTTGGTTCGTTGGTTCGTTGGTTCGTTGGTTCGTTGGTTCGTTTGTTCGTTTGTTCGTTTGTTCGTTTGTTCGTTTGTTCGTTGGTTCGTTGTTTCGTTGTTTCGTTGTTTCGTTGTTTCGTTGTTTCGTTGTTTCGTTGTTTCGTTGTTTCGTTGTTTCGTTGTTTCGTTGGTTCTTTTTTTTCTTTGTCTCTTTGTTCGTTTGTTCGTTGGTTCGTTTGTTCGTTTGTTCGTTTGTTCGTTTGTTCGTTTGTTCGTTGTTTCGTTGGTTCGTTGGTTCGTTGGTTCGTTGTTTCGTTGTTTCGTTGTTTCGTTGTTTCGTTGTTTCGTTGTTTCGTTGTTTCGTTGTTTCGTTGTTTCGTTGTTTCGTTGTTTCGTTGTTTCGTTGTTTCGTTGTTTCGTTGTTTCGTTGTTTCGTTGTTTCGTTGTTTCGTTGTTTCGTTGTTTCGTTGTTTCGTTGTTTCGTTGTTTCGTTGTTTCGTTGTTTCGTTGTTTCGTTGTTTCGTTGTTTCGTTGTTTCGTTTGTTTCGTTGTTTCGTTGTTTCGTTGTTTCGTTGTTTCGTTGTTTCGTTGTTTCGTTGTTTCGTTGTTTCGTTGTTTCGTTGTTTCGTTGTTTCGTTGTTTCGTTGTTTCGTTGTTTCGTTGTTTCGTTGTTTCGTCTGTTTCGTTGTTTCGTTGTTTCGTTGTTTCGTTTGTTTCGTTGTTTCGTTGTTTCGTTGTTTCGTTGTTTCGTTGTTTCGTTGTTTCGTTGTTTCGTTGTTTCGTTGTTTCGTTGTTTCGTTGTTTCGTTGTTTCGTTGTTTCGTTGTTTCGTTGTTTCGTTGTTTCGTTGTTTCGTTGTTTCGTTGTTTCGTTGTTTCGTTGTTTCGTTGTTTCGTTGTTTCGTTGTTTCGTTGTTTCGTTGTTTCGTTGTTTCGTTGTTTCGTTGTTTCGTTGTTTCGTTGTTTCGTTGTTTCGTTGTTTCGTTGTTTCGTTGTTTCGTTGTTTCGTTGTTTCGTTGTTTCGTTGTTTCGTTGTTTCGTTGTTTCGTTGTTTCGTTGTTTCGTTGTTTCGTTGTTTCGTTGTTTCGTTGTTCGTTGTTTCGTTGTTTCGTTGTTTCGTTGTTTCGTTGTTTCGTTGTTTCGTTGTTTCGTTGTTTCGTTGTTTCGTTGTTTCGTTGTTTCGTTGTTTCGTTGTTTCGTTGTTTCGTTGTTTCGTTGTTTCGTTGTTTCGTTGTTTCGTTGTTTCGTTGTTTCGTTGTTTCGTTGTTTCGTTGTTTCGTTGTTTCGTTGTTTCGTTGTTTCGTTGTTTCGTTGTTTCGTTGTTTCGTTGTTTCGTTGTTTCGTTGTTTCGTTGTTTCGTTGTTTCGTTGTTTCGTTGTTTCGTTGTTTCGTTGTATCGTTGTTTCGTTGTTTCGATGTTTCGTTGTTTCGTTGTTTCGTTGTTTCGTTGTTTCGTTGCTTCGTTGGTTCTTTTTTTTCTTTGTCTCTTGTTCGTTTGTTCGTTTGTTCATTTGTTCTTTTGTTCGTTTGTTCGTTGGTTCGTTGGTTCGTTGGTTCGTTGGTTCGTTGTTTCGTTGTTTCGTTGTTTCGTTGGTTCGTAGGTTCGTTGGTTCGTTGGTTCGTTGGTTCGTTGGTTCGTTGGTTCGTTGGTTCGTTGGTTCGTTGGTTCGTTGTTTCGTTGGTTCGTTGGTTCGTTGGTTCGTTGGTTCGTTGGTTCGTTGGTTCGTTGGTTCGTTGGTTCGTTGGTTCGTTGGTTCGTTGGTTCGTTGGTTCGTTGGTTCGTTTGTTCGTTTGTTCGTTTGTTCGTTTGTTCGTTTGTTCGCTTGTTCGTTTGTTCGTTTGTTCGTTTGTTCGTTTGTTCGTTTGTTCGTTTGTTCGTTTGTTCGTTTGTTCGTTTGTTCGTTGGTTCGTTGGTTCGTTGGTTCGTTGGTTCGTTGGTTCGTTGGTTCGTTTGTTCGTTGGTTCGTTGGTCCGTTGGTTCGTTTGTTCGTTGGTTCGTTGGTTCGTTTGTTCGTTTGTTCGTTGGTTCGTTGGTTCGTTGGTTCGTTGGTTCGTTGGTTCGTTGGTTCGTTGGTTCGTTGGTTCGTTGGTTCGTTGGTTCGTTGGTTCGTTGGTTCGTTGGTTCGTTGGTTCGTTGGTTCGTTGGTTCGTTGGTTCGTTGGTTCGTTGGTTCGTTGGTTCGTTGGTTCGTTGGTTCGTTGGTTCGTTGTTTCGTTGGTTCTTTTGTTTCTTTGTCTCTTTGTTCGTTTGTTCGTTTGTTCATGTGTTCTTTTGTTCGTTTGTTCGTTGGTTCGTTGGTTCGTTTGATCGTTTGTTCGTTGGTTCGTTGGTTCGTTGGTTGGTTGGTTCGTTGGTTCGTTGGTTCGTTGATTCGTTGGTTCGTTGGATCGTTGGTTCGTTGGTTCGTTGGTTCGTTGGTTCGTTGGTTCGTTGGTTCGTTGGTTCGTTGGTTCGTTGGTTCGTTGGTTCGTTGGTTCGTTGGTTCGTTGTTTCGTTGGTTCTTTTGTTTCTTTGTCTCTTTGTTCGTTTGTTCGTTTGTTCATGTGTTCTTTTGTTCGTTTGTTCGTTGGTTCGTTGGTTCGTTGGTTCGTTGGTTCGTTGGTTCGTTGGTTCGTTGGTTCGTTGGTTCGTTTGTTCGTTTGTTCGTTTGTTCGTTTGTTCGTTTGTTCGTTGGTTCGTTGTTTCGTTGTTTCGTTGTTTCGTTGTTTCGTTGTTTCGTTGTTTCGTTGTTTCGTTGTTTCGTTGTTTCGTTGTTTCGTTGTTTCGTTGTTTCGTTGTTTCGTTGTTTCGTTGTTTCGTTGTTTCGTTGTTTCGTTGTTTCGTTGTTTCGTTGTTTCGTTGTTTCGTTGTTTCGTTGTTTCGTTGTTTCGTTGTTTCGTTGTTTCGTTGTTTCGTTGTTTCGTTGTTTCGTTGTTTCGTTGTTTCGTTGTTTCGTTGTTTCGTTGTTTCGTTGTTTCGTTGTTTCGTTGTTTCGTTGTTTCGTTGTTTCGTTGTTTCGTTGTTTCGTTGTTTCGTTGTTTCGTTGTTTCGTTGTTTCGTTGTTTCGTTGTTTCGTTGTTTCGTTGTTTCGTTGTTTCGTTGTTTCGTTGTTTCGTTGTTTCGTTGTTTCGTTGTTTCGTTGTTTCGTTGTTTCGTTGTTTCGTTGTTTCGTTGTTTCGTTGTTTCGTTGTTTCGTTGTTTCGTTGTTTCGTTGTTTCGTTGTTTCGTTGTTTCGTTGTTTCGTTGTTTCGTTGTTTCGTTGTTTCGTTGTTTCGTTGTTTCGTTGTTTCGTTGTTTCGTTGTTTCGTTGTTTCGTTGTTTCGTTGTTTCGTTGTTTCGTTGTTTCGTTGTTTCGTTGTTTCGTTGTTTCGTTGTTTCGTTGTTTCGTTGTTTCGTTGTTTCGTTGTATCGTTGTTTCGTTGTTTCGTTGTTTCGTTGTTTCGTTGTTTCGTTGTTTCGTTGTTTCGTTGTTTCGTTGTTTCGTTGTTTCGTTGTTTCGTTGGTTCTTTTTTGTTCGTTTGTCTCGTTTGTTCGTTTGTTCGTTGGTTCGTTTGTTCGTTTGTTCGTTTGTTTCGTTTGTTTCGTTTGTTTCGTTTGTTTCGTTTGTTTCGTTTGTTTCGTTGTTTCGTTGTTTCGTTGTTTCGTTGTTTCGTTGTTTCGTTGTTTCGTTGTTTCGTTGTTTCGTTGTTTCGTTGTTTCGTTGTTTCGTTGTTTCGTTGTTTCGTTGTTTCGTTGTTTCGTTGTTTCGTTGTTTCGTTGTTTCGTTGTTTCGTTGTTTCGTTGTTTCGTTGTTTCGTTGTTTCGTTGTTTCGTTGTTTCGTTGTTTCGTTGTTTCGTTGTTTCGTTGTTTCGTTGTTTCGTTGTTTCGTTGTTTCGTTGTTTCGTTGTTTCGTTGTTTCGTTGTTTCGTTGTTTCGTTGTTTCGTTGTTTCGTTGTTTCGTTGTTTCGTTGTTTCGTTGTTTCGTTGTTTCGTTGTTTCGTTGTTTCGTTGTTTCGTTGTTTCGTTGTTTCGTTGTTTCGTTGTTTCGTTGTTTCGTTGTTTCGTTGTTTCGTTGTTTCGTTGTTTCGTTGTTTCGTTGTTTCGTTGTTTCGTTGTTTCGTTGTTTCGTTGTTTCGTTGTTTCGTTGTTTCGTTGTATCGTTGTTTCGTTGTTTCGTTGTTTCGTTGTTTCGTTGTTTCGTTGTTTCGTTGTTTCGTTGGTTCTTTTTTTTCTTTGTCTCTTTGTTCGTTTGTTCGTTTGTTCATTTGTTCTTTTGTTCGTTTGTTCGTTGGTTCGTTGGTTCGTTGGTTCGTTGGTTCGTTGGTTCGTTGTTTCGTTGTTTCGTTGTTTCGTTGGTTCGTAGGTTCGTTGGTTCGTTGGTTCGTTGGTTCGTTGGTTCGTTGGTTCGTTGGTTCGTTGGTTCGTTGGTTCGTTGGTTCGTTGGTTCGTTGGTTCGTTGGTTCGTTGGTTCGTTGGTTCGTTGGTTCGTTGGTTCGTTGGTTCGTTGGTTCGTTGGTTCGTTGGTTCGTTGGTTCGTTGGTTCGTTGGTTCGTTGGTTCGTTGGTTCGTTGGTTCGTTGGTTCGTTGGTTCGTTGGTTCGTTGGTTCGTTGGTTCGTTGGTTCGTTGGTTCGTTGGTTCGTTGGTTCGTTGTTTCGTTGTTTCGTTGTTTCGTTGGTTCGTAGGTTCGTTGGTTCGTTGGTTCGTTGGTTCGTTGGTTCGTTGGTTCGTTGGTTCGTTGGTTCGTTGGTTCGTTGGTTCGTTGGTTCGTTGGTTCGTTGGTTCGTTGGTTCGTTGGTTCGTTGGTTCGTTGGTTCGTTGGTTCGTTGGTTCGTTGGTTCGTTGGTTCGTTGGTTCGTTGGTTCGTTGGTTCGTTGGTTCGTTGGTTCGTTGGTTCGTTGGTTCGTTGGTTCGTTGGTTCGTTGGTTCGTTGGTTCGTTGGTTCGTTGGTTCGTTGGTTCGTTGGTTCGTTTGTTCGTTTGTTCGTTTGTTCGCTTGTTCGTTTGTTCGTTTGTTCGTTTGTTCGTTTGTTCGTTTGTTCGTTTGTTCGTTTGTTCGTTTGTTCGTTTGTTCGTTGGTTCGTAGGTTCGTTGGTTCGTTGGTTCGTTGTTTCGTTGTTTCGTTGTTTCGTTGGTTCGTAGGTTCGTTGGTTCGTTGGTTCGTTGGTTCGTTGGTTCGTTGGTTCGTTGGTTCGTTGGTTCGTTGGTTCGTTGGTTCGTTGGTTCGTTGGTTCGTTGGTTCGTTGGTTCGTTGGTTCGTTGGTTCGTTGGTTCGTTGGTTCGTTGGTTCGTTGGTTCGTTGGTTCGTTTGGTCGTTTGTTCGTTGGTTCGTTGGTTCGTTGGTTCGTTGGTTCGTTGGTTCGTTGGTTCGTTGGTTCGTTGGTTCGTTGGTTCGTTGGTTCGTTGGTTCGTTGGTTCGTTGGTTCGTTGGTTCGTTGGTTCGTTGGTTCGTTGGTTCGTTTGTTCGTTTGTTCGTTTGTTCGTTTGTTCGTTTGTTCGTTGTTTCGTTGTTTCGTTGTTTCGTTGTTTCGTTGTTTCGTTGTTTCGTTGTTTCGTTGTTTCGTTGTTTCGTTGTTTCGTTGTTTCGTTGTTTCGTTGTTTCGTTGTTTCGTTGTTTCGTTGTTTCGTTGTTTCGTTGTTTCGTTGTTTCGTTGGTTCGTTTGTTCCTTTGTTCGCTTGTTCGTTTGTTCGTTTGTTCGTTTGTTCGTTTGTTCGTTTGTTCGTTGGTTCGTTGGTTCGTTGGTTCGTTGGTTCGTTGGTTCGTTGGTTCGTTGGTTCGTTGGTTCGTTGGTTCGTTGGTTCGTTGTTTCGTTGTTTCGTTGTTTCGTTGTTTCGTTGTTTCGTTGTTTCGTTGTTTCGTTGTTTCGTTGTTTCGTTGTTTCGTTGTTTCGTTGTTTCGTTGTTTCGTTGTTTCGTTGTTTCGTTGTTTCGTTGTTTCGTTGTTTCGTTGTTTCGTTGTTTCGTTGTTTCGTTGTTTCGTTGTTTCGTTGTTTCGTTGTTTCGTTGTTTCGTTGTTTCGTTGTTTCGTTGTTTCGTTGTTTCGTTGTTTCGTTGTTTCGTTGTTTCGTTGTTTCGTTGTTTCGTTGTTTCGTTGTTTCGTTGTTTCGTTGTTTCGTTGTTTCGTTGTTTCGTTGTTTCGTTGTTTCGTTGTTTCGTTGTTTCGTTGTTTCGTTGTTTCGTTGTTTCGTTGTTTCGTTGTTTCGTTGTTTCGTTGTTTCGTTGTTTCGTTGTTTCGTTGTTTCGTTGTTTCGTTGTTTCGTTGTTTCGTTGTTTCGTTGTTTCGTTGTTTCGTAGTTTCGTTGTTTCGTTGTCTCGTTGTTTCGTTGTTTCGTTGTTTCGTTGTTTCGTTGTTTCGTTGTTTCGTTGTTTCGTTGTTTCGTTGTTTCGTTGTTTCGTTGTTTCGTTGTTTCGTTGTTTCGTTGTTTCGTTGTTTCGTTGTTTCGTTGTTTCGTTGTTTCGTTGTTTCGTTGTTTCGTTGTTTCGTTGTTTCGTTGTTTCGTTGTTTCGTTGTTTCGTTGTTTCGTTGTTTCGTTGTTTCGTTGTTTCGTTGTTTCGTTGTTTCGTTGTTTCGTTGTTTCGTTGTTTCGTTGTTTCGTTGTTTCGTTGTTTCGTTGTTTCGTTGTTTCGTTGTTTCGTTGTTTCGTTGTTTCGTTGTTTCGTTGTTTCGTTGTTTCGTTGTTTCGTTGTTTCGTTGTTTCGTTGTTTCGTTGTTTCGTTGTTTCGTTGTTTCGTTGTTTCGTTGTTTCGTTGTTTCGTTGTCTCGTTGTTTCGTTGTTTCGTTGTTTCGTTGTTTCGTTGTTTCGTTGTTTCGTTGTTTCGTTGTTTCGTTGTTTCGTTGTTTCGTTGTTTCGTTGTTTCGTTGTTTCGTTGTTTCGTTGTTTCGTTGTTTCGTTGTATCGTTGTTTCGTTGTTTCGTTGTTTCGATGTTTCGTTGTTTCGTTGTTTCGTTGTTTCGTTGTTTCGTTGTTTCGTTGCTTCGTTGGTTCTTTTTTTTCTTTGTCTCTTTGTTCGTTTGTTCGTTTGTTCATTTGTTCTTTTGTTCGTTTGTTCGTTGGTTCGTTGGTTCGTTGGTTCGTTGGTTCGTTGTTTCGTTGTTTCGTTGTTTCGTTGTTTCGTTGGTTCGTAGGTTCGTTGGTTCGTTGGTTCGTTGGTTCGTTGGTTCGTTGGTTCGTTGGTTCGTTGGTTCGTTGGTTCGTTGTTTCGTTGGTTCGTTGGTTCGTTTGTTCGTTTGTTCGTTTGTTCGTTTGTTCGTTTGTTCGTTTGTTCGCTTGTTCGTTTGTTCGTTTGTTCGTTTGTTCGTTTGTTCGTTTGTTCGTTTGTTCGTTTGTTCGTTTGTTCGTTTGTTCGTTTGTTCGTTTGTTCGTTTGTTCGTTTGTTCGTTGGTTCGTTGGTTCGTTGGTTCGTTGGTTCGTTGGTTCGTTGGTTCGTTGGTTCGTTTGTTCGTTGGTTCGTTGGTTCGTTGGTTCGTTGGTTCGTTGGTTCGTTGGTTCGTTTGTTCGTTGGTTCGTTGGTTCGTTTGTTCGTTTGTTCGTTGGTTCGTTGGTTCGTTGGTTCGTTGGTTCGTTGGTTCCTTGGTTCGTTGGTTCGTTGGTTCGTTGGTTCGTTTGTTCGTTGGTTCGTTGGTTCGTTTGTTCGTTTGTTCGTTGGTTCGTTGGTTCGTTGGTTCGTTGGTTCGTTGGTTCGTTGGTTCGTTGGTTCGTTGGTTCGTTGGTTCGTTGGTTCGTTGGTTCGTTGGTTCGTTGGTTCGTTGGTTCGTTGGTTCGTTGTTTCGTTGTTTCGTTGGTTCGTTGGTTCGTTGGTTCGTTGGTTCGTTGGTTCGTTGGTTCGTTGGTTCGTTGGTTCGTTGGTTCGTTGGTTCGTTGGTTCGTTGGTTCGTTGGTTCGTTGGTTCGTTGGTTCGTTGGTTCGTTGGTTCGTTGGTTCGTTGGTTCGTTGGTTCGTTTGTTCGTTTGTTCGTTTGTTCGTTTGTTCGTTTGTTCGTTGGTTCGTTGTTTCGTTGTTTCGTTGTTTCGTTGTTTCGTTGTTTCGTTGTTTCGTTGTTTCGTTGTTTCGTTGTTTCGTTGTTTCGTTGTTTCGTTGTTTCGTTGTTTCGTTGTTTCGTTGGTTCTTTTTTTTCTTTGTCTCTTTGTTCGTT
>NW_027487935.1:0-11942 GCF_050908995.1 Andrena cerasifolii | reverse complement strand
TTGGTTCGTTGGTTCGTTGGTTCGTTGGTTCGTTGGTTCGTTGGTTCGTTGGTTCGTTTGTTCGTTGGTTCGTTGGTTCGTTGGTTCGTTGGTTCGTTGGTTCGTTGGTTCGTTGGTTCGTTGGTTCGTTGGTTCGTTGGTTCGTTGGTTCGTTGGTTCGTTGGTTCGTTGGTTCGTTGGTTCGTTGGTTCGTTGGTTCGTTGGTTCGTTGGTTCGTTGGTTCGTTGGTTCGTTTGTTCGTTGGTTCGTTGGTTCGTTGGTTCGTTGGTTCGTTGGTTCGTTGGTTCGTTGGTTCGTTGGTTCGTTGGTTCGTTTGTTCGTTGGTTCGTTTGTTCGTTGGTTCGTTGGTTCGTTGGTTCGTTGGTTCGTTGGTTCGTTGGTTCGTTGGTTCGTTGGTTCGTTTGTTCGTTGGTTCGTTGGTTCGTTGGTTCGTTGGTTCGTTGGTTCGTTGGTTCGTTGGTTCGTTGGTTCGTTGGTTCGTTGGTTCGTTGGTTCGTTGGTTCGTTTGTTTCTTTGTTCGTTTGTTCGTTTGTTCGTTGGTTCGTTGGTTCGTTGGTTCGTTGGTTCGTTGGTTCGTTGGTTCGTTGGTTCGTTGGTTCGTTGGTTCGTTGGTTCGTTGGTTCGTTGGTTCGTTGGTTCGTTTGTTTCTTTGTTCGTTTGTTCGTTTGTTCGTTGGTTCGTTGGTTCGTTGGTTCGTTGGTTCGTTGGTTCGTTGGTTCGTTGGTTCGTTGGTTCGTTGGTTCGTTGGTTCGTTGGTTCGTTGGTTCGTTGGTTCGTTGGTTCGTTGGTTCGTTGGTTCGTTGGTTCGTTGGTTCGTTGGTTCGTTGGTTCGTTGGTTCGTTGGTTCGTTGGTTCGTTGGTTCGTTGGTTCGTTGGTTCGTTTGTTCGTTGGTTCGTTGGTTCGTTGGTTCGTTGGTTCGTTGGTTCGTTGGTTCGTTGGTTCGTTGGTTCGTTGGTTCGTTGGTTCGTTGGTTCGTTGGTTCGTTGGTTCGTTGGTTCGTTGGTTCGTTGGTTCGTTGGTTCGTTGGTTCGTTGGTTCGTTGGTTCGTTGGTTCGTTGGTTCGTTGGTTCGTTGGTTCGTTGGTTTGTTTGTTCGTTGGTTCGTTGGTTCGTTGGTTCGTTTGTTCGTTGGTTCGTTGGTTCGTTGGTTCGTTGGTTCGTTGGTTCGTTGGTTCGTTGGTTCGTTGGTTCGTTGGTTCGTTGGTTCGTTGGTTCGTTGGTTCGTTGGTTCGTTGGTTCGTTGGTTCGTTGGTTCGTTGGTTCGTTGGTTCGTTGGTTCGTCGGTTCGTCGGTTCGTCGGTTCGTTGGTTCGTTGGTTCGTTGGTTCGTTGGTTCGTTGGTTCGTTGGTTCGTTGGTTCGTTTGTTCGTTTGTTCGTTTGTTCGCTGGTTCGTTGGTTCGTTGGTTCGTTGGTTCGTTGGTTCGTTGGTTCGTTGGTTCGTTGGTTCGTTGGTTCGTTGGTTCGTTGGTTCGTTGGTTCGTTGGTTCGTTGGTTCGTTGGATCGTTGGTTCGTTGGTTCGTTGGTTCTTTGGTTCGTTGGTTCGTTGGTTCGTTGGTTCGTTGGTTCGTTGGTTCGTTAGTTCGTTGGTTCGTTGGTTCGTTGGTTCGTTGGTTCGTTGGTTCGTTGGTTCGTTGGTTCGTTGGTTCGTTGGTTCGTTGGTTCGTTGGTTCGTTGGTTCGTTGGATCGTTGGTTCGTTGGTTCGTTGGTTCGTTGGTTCGTTGGTTCGTTGGTTCGCTGGTTCGTTTGTTCGTTGGTTCGTTGGTTCGTTTGTTTCTTTGTTCGTTTGTTCGTTTGTTCGTTGGTTCGTTGGTTCGTTGGTTCGTTGGTTCGTTGGTTCGTTGGTTCGTTGGTTCGTTGGTTCGTTGGTTCGTTGGTTCGTTGGTTCGTTGGTTCGTTGGTTCGTTGGTTCGTTGGTTCGTTGGTTCGTTGGTTCGTTGGTTCGTTGGTTCGTTGGTTCGTTGGTTCGTTGGTTCGTTGGTTCGTTGGTTCGTTTGTTCGTTGGTTCGTTGGTTCGTTGGTTCGTTGGTTCGTTGGTTCGTTGGTTCGTTGGTTCGTTGGTTCGTTGGTTCGTTGGTTCGTTGGTTCGTTGGTTCGTTGGTTCGTTGGTTCGTTGGTTCGTTGGTTCGTTGGTTCGTTGGTTCGTTGGTTCGTTGGTTCGTTGGTTCGTTTGTTCGTTGGTTCGTTGGTTCGTTGGTTCGTTGGTTCGTTGGTTCGTTGGTTCGTTGGTTCGTTGGTTCGTTGGTTCGTTTGTTCGTTGGTTCGTTTGTTCGTTGGTTCGTTGGTTCGTTGGTTCGTTGGTTCGTTGGTTCGTTGGTTCGTTGGTTCGTTGGTTCGTTTGTTCGTTGGTTCGTTGGTTCGTTGGTTCGTTGGTTCGTTGGTTCGTTGGTTCGTTGGTTCGTTGGTTCGTTGGTTCGTTGGTTCGTTGGTTCGTTGGTTCGTTTGTTTCTTTGTTCGTTTGTTCGTTTGTTCGTTGGTTCGTTGGTTCGTTGGTTCGTTGGTTCGTTGGTTCGTTGGTTCGTTGGTTCGTTGGTTCGTTGGTTCGTTGGTTCGTTGGTTCGTTGGTTCGTTTGT
This sequence comes from Andrena cerasifolii, assembly GCF_050908995.1. Taxonomy (NCBI): domain Eukaryota; kingdom Metazoa; phylum Arthropoda; class Insecta; order Hymenoptera; family Andrenidae; genus Andrena; species Andrena cerasifolii. Next base: position 9,369 of record NW_027487935.1, on the reverse strand, counting down.
TTCTTTGTTCGTTTGTTCGTTTGTTCGTTGGTTCGTTGGTTCGTTGGTTCGTTGGTTCGTTGGTTCGTTGGTTCGTTGGTTCGTTGGTTCGTTGGTTCGTTGGTTCGTTGGTTCGTTGGTTCGTTGGTTCGTTGGTTCGTTGGTTCGTTGGTTCGTTGGTTCGTTGGTTCGTTGGTTCGTTGGTTCGTTTGTTCGTTGGTTCGTTGGTTCGTTGGTTCGTTGGTTCGTTGGTTCGTTGGTTCGTTGGTTCGTTGGTTCGTTGGTTCGTTTGTTCGTTGGTTCGTTTGTTCGTTGGTTCGTTGGTTCGTTGGTTCGTTGGTTCGTTGGTTCGTTGGTTCGTTGGTTCGTTGGTTCGTTGGTTCGTTGGTTCGTTGGTTCGTTGGTTCGTTGGTTCGTTGGTTCGTTGGTTCGTTGGTTCGTTGGTTCGCTGGTTCGTTGGTTCGTTGGTTCGTTGGTTCGTTGGTTCGTTGGTTCGTTGGTTCGTTGGTTCGTTGGTTCGTTGGTTCGTTGGTTCGTTGGTTCGTTGGTTCGTTGGTTCGTTGGTTCGTTGGTTCGTTGGTTCGTTGGTTCGTCGGTTCGTCGGTTCGTCGGTTCGTTGGTTCGTTGGTTCGTTGGTTCGTTGGTTCGTTGGTTCGTTGGTTCGTTGGTTCGTTTGTTCGTTTGTTCGTTTGTTCGCTGGTTCGTTGGTTCGTTGGTTCGTTGGTTCGTTGGTTCGTTGGTTCGTTGGTTCGTTGGTTCGTTGGTTCGTTGGTTCGTTGGTTCTTTGGTTCGTTGGTTCGTTGGATCGTTGGTTCGTTGGTTCGTTGGTTCTTTGGTTCGTTGGTTCGTTGGTTCGTTGGTTCGTTGGTTCGTTGGTTCGTTGGTTCGTTGGTTCGTTGGTTCGTTGGTTCGTTGGTTCGTTTGTTCGTTGGTTCGTTGGTTCGTTGGTTCGTTGGTTCGTTGGTTCGTTGGTTCGTTGGTTCGTTGGTTCGTTGGTTCGTTGGTTCGTTGGTTCGTTTGTTTCTTTGTTCGTTTGTTCGTTTGTTCGTTGGTTCGTTGGTTCGTTGGTTCGTTGGTTCGTTGGTTCGTTGGTTCGTTGGTTCGTTGGTTCGTTGGTTCGTTGGTTCGTTGGTTCGTTGGTTCGTTGGTTCGTTGGTTCGTTGGTTCGTTGGTTCGTTGGTTCGTTGGTTCGTTGGTTCGTTGGTTCGTTGGTTCGTGGTTCGTGGTTCGTTGGTTCGTTGGTTCGTTGGTTCGTTGGTTCGTTGGTCCGTTGGTTCGTTGGTTCGTTGGTTCGTTGGTTCGCTGGTTCGTTGGTTCTTTGGTTCGTTGGTTCGTTGGTTCGTTGGTTCGTTGGTTCGTTGGTTCGTTTGTTCGTTTGTTCGTTTCTTCGTTTGTTCGTTTGTTCGTTTCTTCGTTTGTTCGTTTGTTCGTTTGTTCGATTGTTCGCTGGTTCGTTGGTTGGTTGGTTCGCTGGTTCGTTGTTTCGTTGTTTCGTTGGTTCGTTTGTTCGTTGGTTCGTTTGTTCGTTGGTTCGTTGTTCGTTTGTTCGCTGGTTCGTTGGTTCGTTGGTTCGTTGGTTCGTTGGTTCGTTGGTTCGTTGGTTCGTTGGTTCGCTGGTTCGTTGGTTCGTTGGTTCTTTGGTTCGTTGGTTCGTTGGTTCGTTGGTTCGTTGGTTCGTTGGTTCGTTTGTTCGTTTGTTCGTTTGTTCGTTTCTTCGTTTCTTCGTTTCTTCGTTTCTTCGTTTCTTCGTTTCTTCGTTTGTTCGTTTGTTCGTTTGTTCGATTGTTCGCTGGTTCGTTGGTTGGTTGGTTCGCTGGTTCGTTGTTTCGTTGTTTCGTTGGTTCGTTGGTTCGTTGGTTCGTTGGTTCGTTGGTTCGTTGGTTCGTTGGTTCGTTGGTTCGTTGGTTCGTTGGTTCGTTTGTTCGTTGGTTCGTTGGTTCGTTGGTTCGTTGGTTCGTTGGTTCGTTGGTTCGTTGGTTCGTTGGTTCGTTGGATCGTTGGTTCGTTGGTTCGTTGGTTCGTTGGTTCGTTGGTTCGTTGGTTCGTTGGTTCGTTTCTTCGTTGGTTCGCTGGTTCGTTGGTTCGTTGGTTCGTTGGTTCGTTGGTTCGTTGGTTCGTTGGTTCCTTGGTTCGTTGGTTCGTTGGTTCGTTGGATCGTTGGTTCGTTGGTTCGTTGGTTCGTTGGTTCGTTGGTTCGTTGGTTCGTTGGTTCGTTGGTTCGTTGGTTCGTTGGTTCGTTGGTTCGTTGGTTCGTTGGTTCGTTGGTTCGTTGGTTCGTTGGTTCGTTGGTTCGTTGGTTCGTTGGTTCGTTGGTTCGCTGGTTCGTTGGTTCGTTGGTTCGTTGGTTCGTTGGTTCGTTGGTTCCGGTTGGTTCGTTGGTTCGTTGGTTCGTTGGTTCGCTGGTTCGTTGGTTCTTTGGTTCGTTGGTTCGTTGGTTCGTTGGTTCGTTGGTTCGTTGGTTCGTTTGTTCGTTTGTTCGTTTCTTCGTTTGTTCGTTTCTTCGTTTCTTCGTTTGTTCGTTTGTTCGTTTGTTCGATTGTTCGCTGGTTCGTTGGTTGGTTGGTTCGCTGGTTCGTTGTTTCGTTGTTTCGTTGGTTCGTTTGTTCGTTGGTTCGTTTGTTCGTTGGTTCGTTGTTCGTTTGTTCGCTGGTTCGTTGGTTCGTTGGTTCGTTGGTTCGTTGGTTCGTTGGTTCGTTGGTTCGTTGGTTCGCTGGTTCGTTGGTTCGTTGGTTCTTTGGTTCGTTGGTTCGTTGGTTCGTTGGTTCGTTGGTTCGTTGGTTCGTTTGTTCGTTTGTTCGTTTGTTCGTTTCTTCGTTTCTTCGTTTCTTCGTTTCTTCGTTTCTTCGTTTCTTCGTTTCTTCGTTTGTTCGTATGTTCGATTGTTCGCTGGTTCGTTGGTTGGTTGGTTCGCTGGTTCGTTGTTTCGTTGTTTCGTTGGTTCGTTGGTTCGTTGGTTCGTTGGTTCGTTGGTTCGTTGGTTCGTTTGTTCGTTGGTTCGTTGGTTCGTTGGTTCGTTTGTTCGTTGGTTCGTTGGTTCGTTGGTTCGTTGGTTCGTTGGTTCGTTGGTTCGTTGGTTCGTTGGTTCGTTGGTTCGTTGGTTCGTTGGTTCGTTGGATCGTTGGTTCGTTGGTTCGTTGGTTCGTTGGTTCGTTGGTTCGTTGGTTCGTTGGTTCGTTTCTTCGTTGGTTCGCTGGTTCGTTGGTTCGTTGGTTCGTTGGTTCGTTGGTTCGTTGGTTCCTTGGTTCGTTGGTTCGTTGGTTCGTTGGATCGTTGGTTCGTTGGTTCGTTGGTTCGTTGGTTCGTTGGTTCGTTGGTTCGTTGGTTCGTTGGTTCGTTGGTTCGTTGGTTCGTTGGTTCGTTGGTTCGTTGGTTCTTTGGTTCGTTGGTTCGTTTGTTCGTTGTTTCGTTGTTTCGTTGGTTCGTTTGTTCGTTTGTTCGTTTGTTCGTTTGTTCGTTGGTTCGTTGGTTCGTTGGTTCGTTGGTTCGTTGGTTCGTTGGTTCGTTGGTTCGTTGGTTCGTTTCTTCGTTTCTTCGTTTGTTCGTTTGTTCGTTTGTTCGATTGTTCGCTGGTTCGTTGGTTGGTTGGTTCGCTGGTTCGTTGTTTCGTTGTTTCGTTGGTTCGTTGGTTCGTTGGTTCGTTGGTTCGTTGGTTCGTTGGTTCGTTGGTTCGTTGGTTCGTTGGTTCGTTTGTTCGTTGGTTCGTTGGTTCGTTGGTTCGTTGGTTCGTTGGTTCGTTGGTTCGTTGGTTCGTTGGTTCGTTGGTTCGTTGGTTCGTTGGTTCGTTGGTTCGTTGGATCGTTGGTTCGTTGGTTCGTTGGTTCGTTGGTTCGTTGGTTCGTTGGTTCGTTGGTTCGTTTCTTCGTTGGTTCGCTGGTTCGTTGGTTCGTTGGTTCGTTGGTTCGTTGGTTCGTTGGTTCCTTGGTTCGTTGGTTCGTTGGTTCGTTGGATCGTTGGTTCGTTGGTTCGTTGGTTCGTTGGTTCGTTGGTTCGTTGGTTCGTTGGTTCGTTGTTTCGTTGGTTCGTTGGTTCGTTGGTTCGTTGGTTCTTTGGTTCGTTGGTTCGTTTGTTCGTTGTTTCGTTGTTTCGTTGGTTCGTTTGTTCGTTTGTTCGTTTGTTCGTTTGTTCGTTGGTTCGTTGGTTCGTTGGTTCGTTGGTTCGTTGGTTCGTTGGTTCGTTGGTTCGTTGGTTCGTTGGTTCGTTGGTTCGCTTGTTCGTTAGTTCGTTGTTTCGTTGGTTCGTTGGTTCGTTCGTTCTTTGGTTCGTTGGTACGTTGGTTCGTTGGTTCGTTGGTTCGTTGGTTCGTTGGTTCGTTGGTTCGTTGGTTCGCTGCTTCGTTGGTTCGTTGGTTCTTTGGTTCGTTGGTTCGTTGGTTCGTTGGTTCGTTGGTTCGTTGGTTCGTTGGTTCGTTTGTTCGTTTGATCGTTTGTTCGTTTGTTCGTTTGTTCGATTGTTCGCTGGTTCGTTGGTTGGTTGGTTCGTTGGTTCGTTGTTTCGTTGGTTCGTCGGTTCGTTGGTTCGTTGGTTCGTTGGTTCGTTGGTTCGTTGGTTCGTTGGTTCGTTGGTTCGTTGGTTCGTTGGTTCGTTGGTTCGTTGGTTCGTTGGTTCGTTGGTTCGTTGGTTCGTTGGTTCGTTGGTTCGTTGGTTCGTTGGTTCGTTGGTTCGTTGGTTCGTTGGTTCGTTGGTTCGTTGGTTCGTTGGTTCGTTGGTTCGTTGGTTCGTTTGTTCGTTGGTTCGTTGGTTCGTTGGTTCGTTGGTTCGTTGGTTCGTTGGTTCGTTGGTTCGTTGGTTCGTTTGTTCGTTGGTTCGTTTGTTCGTTGGTTCGTTGGTTCGTTGGTTCGTTGGTTCGTTGGTTCGTTGGTTCGTTGGTTCGTTGGTTCGTTGGTTCGTTGGTTCGTTGGTTCGTTGGTTCGTTGGTTCGTTGGTTCGTTGGTTCGTTGGTTCGTTGGTTCGCTGGTTCGTTGGTTCGTTGGATCGTTGGTTCGTTGGTTCGTTGGTTCGTTGGTTCGTTGGTTCGTTGGTTCGTTGGTTCGTTGGTTCGTTGGTTCGTTGGTTCGTTGGTTCGTTGGTTCTTTGGTTCGTTGGTTCGTTTGTTCGTTGTTTCGTTGTTTCGTTGGTTCGTTTGTTCGTTTGTTCGTTTGTTCGTTTGTTCGTTGGTTCGTTGGTTCGTTGGTTCGTTGGTTCGTTGGTTCGTTGGTTCGTTGGTTCGTTGGTTCGTTGGTTCGTTGGTTCGCTTGTTCGTTAGTTCGTTGTTTCGTTGGTTCGTTGGTTCGTTCGTTCTTTGGTTCGTTGGTACGTTGGTTCGTTGGTTCGTTGGTTCGTTGGTTCGTTGGTTCGTTGGTTCGTTGGTTCGCTGGTTCGTTGGTTCGTTGGTTCTTTGGTTCGTTGGTTCGTTGGTTCGTTGGTTCGTTGGTTCGTTGGTTCGTTGGTTCGTTTGTTCGTTTGATCGTTTGTTCGTTTGTTCGTTTGTTCGATTGTTCGCTGGTTCGTTGGTTGGTTGGTTCGTTGGTTCGTTGTTTCGTTGGTTCGTCGGTTCGTTGGTTCGTTGGTTCGTTGGTTCGTTGGTTCGTTGGTTCGTTGGTTCGTTGGTTCGTTGGTTCGTTGGTTCGTTGGTTCGTTGGTTCGTTGGTTCGTTGGTTCGTTGGTTCGTTGGTTCGTTGGTTCGTTGGTTCGTTGGTTCGTTGGTTCGTTGGTTCGTTGGTTCGTTGGTTCGTTGGTTCGTTGGTTCGTTGGTTCGTTGGTTCGTTGGTTCGTTGGTTCGTTGGTTCGTTGGTTCGTTGGTTCGTTGGTTCGTTGGTTCGTTGGTTCGTTGGTTCGTTGGTTCGTTGGTTCGTTTGTTCGTTGGTTCGTTGGTTCGTTGGTTCGTTGGTTCGTTGGTTCGTTGGTTCGTTGGTTCGTTGGTTCGTTTGTTCGTTGGTTCGTTTGTTCGTTGGTTCGTTGGTTCGTTGGTTCGTTGGTTCGTTGGTTCGTTGGTTCGTTGGTTCGTTGGTTCGTTGGTTCGTTGGTTCGTTGGTTCGTTGGTTCGTTGGTTCGTTGGTTCGTTGGTTCGTTGGTTCGTTGGTTCGCTGGTTCGTTGGTTCGTTGGTTCTTTGGTTCGTTGTTTCGTTGGTTCGTTGGTTCGTTGGTTCGTTGGTTCGTTGGTTCGTTTGTTCGTTGGTTCGCTGGTTCGTTGGTTCGTTGGTTCGTTGGTTCGTTGGTTCGTTGGTTCGTTGGTTCGTTGGTTCGTTGGTTCGTTGGTTCGTTGGTTCGTTGGTTCGTTGGTTCGTTGGTTCGTTGGTTCGTTGGTTCGTTGGTTCTTTGGTTCGTTGTTTCGTTGGTTCGTTGGTTCGTTGGTTCGTTGGTTCGTTGGTTCGTTGGTTCGTTGGTTCGTTGGTTCGTTGGTTCGTTGGTTCGTTGGTTCGTTGGTTCGTTGGTTCGTTGGTTCGTTTGTTCGATTGTTCGCTGGTTCGTTGGTTGGTTGGTTCGCTGGTTCGTTGTTTCGTTGTTTCGTTGGTTCGTTGGTTCGTTGGTTCGTTGGTTCGTTGGTTCGTTGGTTCGTTGGTTCGTTGGTTCGTTGGTTCGTTGGTTCGTTTGTTCGTTGGTTCGTTGGTTCGTTGGTTCGTTGGTTCGTTGGTTCGTTGGTTCGTTGGTTCGTTGGTTCGTTGGTTCGTTGGTTCGTTGGTTCGTTGGATCGTTGGTTCGTTGGTTCGTTGGTTCGTTGGTTCGTTGGTTCGTTGGTTCGTTTCTTCGTTGGTTCGCTGGTTCGTTGGTTCGTTGGTTCGTTGGTTCGTTGGTTCGTTGGTTCGTTGGTTCGTTGGTTCGTTGGTTCGTTGGTTCGTTGGATCGTTGGTTCGTTGGTTCGTTGGTTCGTTGGTTCGTTGGTTCGTTGGTTCGTTGGTTCGTTGGTTCGTTGGTTCGTTGGTTCGTTGTTTCGTTGTTTCGTTGGTTCGTTTGTTCGTTTGTTCGTTTGTTCGTTTGTTCGTTGGTTCGTTGGTTCGTTGGTTCGTTGGTTCGTTGGTTCGTTGGTTCGTTGGTTCGTTGGTTCGTTGGTTCGCTTGTTCGTTAGTTCGTTGTTTCGTTGGTTCGTTGGTTCGTTGGTTCTTTGGTTCGTTGGTACGTTGGTTCGTTGGTTCGTTGGTTCGTTGGTTCGTTGGTTCGTTGGTTCGTTGGTTCGCTGGTTCGTTGGTTCGTTGGTTCTTTGGTTCGTTGGTTCGTTGGTTCGTTGGTTCGTTGGTTCGTTGGTTCGTTGGTTCGTTTGTTCGTTTGTTCGTTTGTTCGTTTGTTCGTTTGTTCGATTGTTCGCTGGTTCGTTGGTTGGTTGGTTCGTTGGTTCGTTGTTTCGTTGGTTCGTCGGTTCGTTGGTTCGTTGGTTCGTTGGATCGTTGGTTCGTTGGTTCGTTGGTTCGTTGGTTCGTTGGTTCGTTGGTTCGTTGGTTCGTTGGTTCGTTGGTTCGTTGGTTCGTTGGTTCGTTGGTTCGTTGGTTCGTTGGTTCGTTGGTTCGTTGGTTCGCTGGTTCGCTGGTTCGTTGGTTCGTTGGTTCTTTGGTTCGTTGGTTCGTTGGTTCGTTGGTTCGTTGGTTCGTTGGTTCGTTTGTTCGTTTGTTCGTTTGTTCGTTTGTTCGTTTGTTCGTTGGTTCGTTGGTTCGTTGGTTCGTTGGTTCGTTGGTTCGTTGGTTCGTTGGTTCGTTGGTTCGTTGGTTCGTTGGTTCGTTGGTTCGTTGGTTCGTTGGTTCGTTTGTTCGTTGGTTCGTTGGTTCGTTGGTTCGTTGGTTCGTTGGTTCGTTGGTTCGTTGGTTCGTTGGTTCGTTTGTTCGTTGGTTCGTTGGTTCGTTTGTTCGTTGGTTCGTTGGTTCGTTGGTTCGTTGGTTCGTTGGTTCGTTGGTTCGTTGGTTCGTTGGTTCGTTGGTTCGTTGGTTCGTTGGTTCGTTGGTTCGTTGGTTCGTTGGTTCGCTGGTTCGTTGGTTCGTTGGTTCGTTGGTTCGTTGGTTCGTTGGTTCGTTGGTTCGTTGGTTCGTTGGTTCGTTGGTTCGTTGGTTCGCTGGTTCGTTGGTTCGTTGGTTCTTTGGTTCGTTGGTTCGTTGGTTCGTTGGTTCGTTGGTTCGTTGGTTCGTTTGTTCGTTTCTTCGTTTGTTCGTTTCTTCGTTTCTTCGTTTCTTCGTTTCTTCGTTTGTTCGTTTGTTCGATTGTTCGCTGGTTCGTTGGTTGGTTGGTTCGCTGGTTCGTTGTTTCGTTGTTTCGTTGGTTCGTTGGTTCGTTGGTTCGTTGGTTCGTTGGTTCGTTGGTTCGTTGGTTCGTTGGTTCGTTGGTTCGTTTGTTCGTTGGTTCGTTGGTTCGTTGGTTCGTTGGTTCGTTGGTTCGTTGGTTCGTTGGTTCGTTGGTTCGTTGGTTCGTTGGTTCGTTGGATCGTTGGTTCGTTGGTTCGTTGGTTCGTTGGTTCGTTGGTTCGTTGGTTCGTTTCATCGTTGGTTCGCTGGTTCGTTGGTTCGTTGGTTCGTTGGTTCGTTGGTTCGTTGGTTCGTTGGTTCGTTGGTTCGTTGGTTCGTTGGTTCGTTGGTTCGTTGGTTCGTTGGTTCGTTGGTTCGTTGGTTCGTTGGTTCGTTGGTTCGTTGTTCGTTGGTTCGTTGGTTCGTTGGTTCGTTGGTTCGTTGGTTCGTTGGTTCGTTGGTTCGTTGGTTCGTTGGTTCGTTGGTTCGTTGGTTCGTTGGTTCGTTGGTTCGTTGGTTCGTTGGTTCGTTGGTTCGTTGGTTCGTTGGTTCGTTGGTTCGTTGGTTCGTTGGTTCGTTGGTTCGTTGGTTCGTTGGTTCGTTGGTTCGTTGGTTCGTTGGTTCGTTGGTTCGTTGGTTCGTTGGTTCGTTGGTTCGTTGGTTCGTTGGTTCGTTGGTTCGTTGGTTCGTTGGTTCGTTGGTTCGTTGGTTCGTTGGTTCGTTGGTTCGTTGGTTCGTTGGTTCGTTGGTTCGTTGGTTCGTTGGTTCGTTGGTTCGTTGGTTCGTTGGTTCGTTGGTTCGTTGGTTCGTTGGTTCGTTGGTTCGTTGGTTCGTTGGTTCGTTGGTTCGTTGGTTCGTTGGTTCGTTGGTTCGTTGGTTCGTTGGTTCGTTGGTTCGTTGGTTCGTTGGTTCGTTGGTTCGTTGGTTCGTTGGTTCGTTGGTTCGTTGGTTCGTTGGTTCGTTGGTTCGTTGGTTCGTTGGTTCGTTGGTTCGTTGGTTCGTTGGTTCGTTGGTTCGTTGTTCGTTGGTTCGTTGGTTCGTTGGTTCGTTGGTTCGTTTGGTTCGTTGGTTCGTTGGTTCGTTGGTTCGTTGGTTCGTTGGTTCGTTGGTTCGTTGGTTCGTTGGTTCGTTGGTTCGTTGGTTCGTTGGTTCGTTGGTTCGTTGGTTCGTTGGTTCGTTGGTTCGTTGTGTGTTCGTTGGTTCGTTTGGT